>NC_043004.1:85235673-85260673 GCF_006345805.1 Octopus sinensis
AGAAGAAGATAAGTCACGTAACCTAATTACTGAAATCTCTGACGATTGCTTGTAGGCCCAACGTCGCATATAAGAATACCAACCAAATCGTAAGGTAGTCTCGATATTGTGGTTTAGTGTCCAGATCCCGAATCGAGAGTATTCTGTTATAAATGATCTTTGGTGTTATGAAGTATTCGAAATGCACCATTGAATTTTCTTTGAGCGGTAAATGTTTACATATACCAAATATTTTTTGATTTACTGTGGAAGCTTTGATATAATACCAATCCGACAAATAGCGCAGCAACAAGGAAAACAGACCTTAGTGCTGTAGTGGCATTATACATGTATTTAAAAGCTTTACAAAATTTAGTGAAACATGTGTGTGCGTTTTTGTATGTGCGTAAGTATAAGTTTGTATATGAGTATGCATTTCACAGCACTATGAAGAAATTACAGAAAATATGACGAACAAAGTATGAAATCAAGCACTTCGGATAATTAATTTCAGGATTCTGGAAATGTATTTATATCATACATAGTTATAAAAGCTAATTATGAGTGTTATATATATATATATATATATATATATATGAAGAGATATGCTTTAAATGTTACAAAATTTGCTGTCATTCAGTGCTTCTTACGTTATTGATGTTCTGAATAATTAGAGAGCAATTTGAAACGTTCATACTTTAATATATAGGTTTGAATATTGCGAGAATCTACCTTCTTTCTAATCATAGGAATATTTCGAATATATGAAATCACTGCATAAATGAAAGCAGATGAGAAGCCTTCAATAAATTTTAATAAGCATTTGCTCCACACACACATACACACACACACACACAGATATATATGTAACTGTATGCGTGTGCATTATATATATAAATTCAGCAAAATTTAGATTCAAATGAATATAGTACTTAAGTTAGATGCACCACAATTTTGTATGGTGTTATCCATATAAATTCATGAGGTGATTATGAGGGGCGTTCAATAAGTAATGCCCCTGACCCACTTCCCATAGCAGTAGAGCAACGAAACTTGGCACAGTTATTAGTCTTTTTCTACATAGGAACCACCCAGAGTTACGCATTTCTTCCATTGTTTGATGCAGCTCTGGAGACTGTTTTTATAGAAGACCCCACCTTGCACCTCCAACCTGAACGTGACTTCAGAAATCAAGGCTGTATCATCTGGGAAACGCTTTCCTTTCAAAAACAACTTCATGACTGGGAAGAGGTGAAAATCAGAGGGTGCAAGGTCAGGAAAGTAAGGGGATGGGGGAGGAGTTCATAGTCATACGCCTGTGCTTCTGATCTGGCGACAAGCGAGTTGTGGACCGGAGCGTTGTCCTGCAGGAGGAGGATGCCTTTGCTGATCTTGCCCCGCCTCTTAATTTCTTCAAAAGTGAAGCATAATAGGCTCCTGCAATTGTGGTACCCTTTGCCAGGAAATCTGTCATCACTACTCCGTCCTGGTCACAGAAGACTGTGAACATGACCTTGCCAGCGGAGGGCTGCACCCTTGCCTTCTTTGGAGGGGGTGAGTCACGGTGCTTCCACTGCATTGACTGGGCTTTGGGCTCTGGATCATCGTGATGGACCCAGGTTTCATCCTGTGTAATCAGTCTTTTTAAAAATTTTGACTCATCTTCTTGGCACAACTCCAAATTCACCCTCGAGCACTCGACGCGTTCTTGCTTCTGGAAAGGCGTGAGCAACCTGGGAATCCATCTGGCAGACACCTTTTGCATATGCAAATGGTCATGAATGATAGATTCCACAGACCCGGTACTAATCTTGACCTCATGGGCTATTTGGCGAATAATTATGCGTCGATCTTCCAAAATGGCAGCCGCAACTTGACGGACAGGTGCCTCATCAATGGCAGAAGGGGCGACCAGATCTGGGAGCTGTTTCCACAGAGTTCTGACCATGTTTGAATTCACGATGCGCGCGATTTACAAGGTCATATGATGGGGCATCATCACCATCAGTTACTTTCATTTCATCAAAAGTCTCCGTGGTGTGCGTCCTTTCAAATACAAAAACCGGATCACTGCTCGACACTCAACAGGATCCATTTCACACTTGACTCGGTTCAAACACTTGTAAATCAGAAACCACAATTAATCCAGAGCTGTAATTTGCCACTTACTCTATAGCAATAGACATGATTGCAAATGCAAAATTTCAGCTAGATCAAACAACTGCAAATGGGTCAGAGGCATTACTTATTGAACGTCCCTCGTATAATCAAAATAAGCAATACGAATATCTCCGGTAATTTGGTACGATCGTTTGATGCTACATCATTTTATTGTATATTGTAAGTATTACAACAGTTTTAAAATATTGAGCAATCATCAGCCATTTATAGAGGTTTTCCATTAATACATAATTTCCATATTAATTGATAACATTATAGAGAAGGTAGATATATAGACAAAGATGTCGATGTGAATTTTAAGAACATTAAGGTAGTAGAGTTTAAAAAAAAACGTTTAAACAATCATTTTTCCTCCTTTAGGCTTAAAGATAAGGCAGGTTGCACAACATGGGTTAGTAAGATTTGGCAACTGAAAAGGAATAATATAGAATTTATCCTGAAATGGGATATAGTAAGAAAAGCACGTGTGTCTGTGTGTGTGCAAATGCAATATGTGACAATAATTCCGTAGCCATGATAAATTCGGAGTTTTTTCATGGCTACCGAATAATTGTCACATATTACATTTACAGATAAATTCTTCTATTTATATAATATCGAGGTCTCTTTTATTCATTTGTCGTTCTTACCCTTTTCTATCAATATATATATATACAACGGGTCTCTTTCTGTTCCGCTTACTATATTCACTCACAAGGGTTTGGTTCGGCCCGGAGCTACGGTGGAAGACACTTGACCAAGTTGTCACGCAGTGGGACTAAAACGGAACCATGGGTTGGGAAGCACCTTCTTGCCACATTATGTATATTATATATATATATATAATATATATATATATATAATATTAATTAGAGACAAAACCACTATTTTGCAAAACAAACAAGGAAAGACTTAATCAATACATAAAATTTTAATAAAAAGTAAAAAAATTTTATTAAAATTTTATGTATTGATTAAGTCTTTCCTTGTTTGTTTTGCAAAATAGTGGTTTTGTCTCTAATTAATATTATATAATATTTTACTATAAAATTGGATTTAATCCTAAATCTGATTTTTTCCCTGTAAATTTGGATTTATTCCCTAATATTTATTATATATATATATATATTAATTTCCCTGCATGAGCAGGAAGGGTGCTATCACACCACTACGCAACTGATTTTACCCCAACAGCGTTAGTTTTGGCGGTACATGATAATGGTGGATGCTTTTTGAATGCACCTCGTATATATTTGTGTGCATGCATGTACATATAATTATCATTTCCAACAAAAGTCATCGTTTTTTTTCTTTCTTATTTACTCTATCTTTGATTGTCAACTGGAATATTTACCCTACTGCTTATAGTGTTTCCTTTTCCAGCTAGGAAATATCTATTCACTTGTCAATATGGCAAGTAACATTTCTTGCGTAATAAATCTAATTCAAACCGAATCTGGCGGTGGAAATTCCATCTCCGCCAATACAAACACATAATTTAGTCGCTCCTTAGAGAGAAAAAATATAGCTTACATAATGTTTCCCTTCCTTCTTTTAATTCGTGCCCAAGATGTATAGGTAAGGATTCATCTTCCATAACATACTTGTATTGCATTAACTGTAGGAAAAGATAACAAAATACCTACCAATATTTTGCATGTATATAGAAACTATATTTTCATTGTTATATGATTACGCGTTGTGCTTTTAACTCTAAGAATTGAAGGTGGATATAAAATATCACCCCTCTCACCTCCTTCACTCTCTCCCTCTCTCTCACATATTTTACACGATGTCGAAAAAAACACAGATTTCTCATTTTTATTATTGCCTTACACTATGCTGTATACAAACATTGTTTGATACACCCATAATCATATATACATGCACATAAACGCACATACATATTTTTATACATACGTACAAAAAGTGTGTGTAAGCATTTAGAATTTATAAAATATTCTCCGGTATATATAATTTTCTACTCTAAGCACAAGGCCTGAAATTTTAGAGGAAGGAGCAGTCGATTAAATCGACCCCAGTACACAACTGGTACTTAATTTATCGACCCCGAAAGAATAAAAATCAAAGCCGACCTCGGCGGAATATGAACTCAGAACATAAAAGACAGACGAAATACCCACAAGGGGCTAAACACAGAGAGGACAAGAAAGAACAGACAAACGCATTAAGTCGATTATATCGACCCCAGTGCGTAACTGGTACTTATTTAATCGACCCCGAAAGGATGAAAGGCAAAGTCGACCTCGGCCGTATTTTAACTCAGAACGTAACGGCAGACGAAATACCTATTTCTTTACCTACACAAGGGCCTAAATACAGAGACGACAAACAAGGACAGACAAACAGATTAAGTCGATTATATCGACCCCAGTACGTAACTGGTTCTTAATTTATCAACCCCGAAAGGACGAAAGGCAAAGTCGACCTCGGCGGAATTTAAACTCAGAACGTAGCGGCAGACGAAATACCTATTTCTTTACTACCCACAAGGTGCTAAACACAGAGGGGACAAACAAGGACAGACAGACGGATTAAGTCGATTACATAGACCCCAGTGCGTAACTGGTACTTAATTTATCGACCCCGAAAGGATGGAAGGCAAAGTCGACCTTGGCGGAATTTGAACTCAGAACACGAAGACAGACGAAATACCGCTCGGCATTTCGCCCGGCGTGCTAACGTTTCTGCCAGCTCGCCACCTTAGACCCCATTATATCTAGCTAACATTATGTACATGCTACGTGCATATATGAAATTCATGATGACTGTCTATAAGATTGTCGGTACTGACCCCTAAAACATGTCTCCGTATCGACGCTAATGAAATAGAGGAACAGAGCTTTGTATTTACGTATCTGACATATGTAAAAGTACATTTCCTCCGCTAATGATATTCTGTCACGTCGAAATATACACTTGTGTGGAGTAATATCACATTTATCTTGATATTAATGAAATTTCTTCCTAGCGTTTTGAGAGTGCATCCTTCTTTATATATATAGAAATCCATCTTATAGATACACACATACACACACATTCATACAGATAGATGGATAGATAGATAGATAGATAGTAGTTAGAAATATGCATAGGAAAATATGTTATCTCTTATAAAAAAGGATTTGTCTATATCATTAAATCAAGTTATTTAAATAGCTACATACACACACGTACATATATATATATATATATATATATATTATATATATTATATATATATATAGTATATATATATATTATAATATATATATATATATAATATATATATAATTATGTATATATATATTATATATATATATATATATATATAATATATATATATATATATCTATATATATATATATACATATATATATATATATAGTATATATATATATTATATATATATATAAATATAAATATATATATATATATACATATGTATATATACATACACACACACACATATACATATACATATACATATACATATACATATATCAATGCTCTGACGTGTTGATTAACAAGAAGGCAAATTTGGCCCCAGTGGAATATAAAATATTTTACACAACGAATAACAGAAATTACTTTTGCAGCTGATGAATAATCTTTGCTAATTTAAATACAGCGTCTTTTTATTTTATTATTATTCTTTTTTCATCGAATTATTTGGGAAGAATTTAAGTACTGGCGACAGTACTTGTAATGAAGGAACTTGTTCTGATCACCATAATCATTTTAATTTTCAGTGAAATATCTTTATAAAATAAATCTTAAAAAGTAACAATTTAAACACCGATCTAGCGTTCTAAATATCACAGAAATATGAAAAAGAAATCAAGAAAAATAGAAAAAGTATATTTGATGCATAACCGTAAAATATTCCTCGTCCCTATGTGGTGAATGATTATTTTTTTTCTTTCCTTTTCACATTAAATCGCTTTACAGAAACGACATATAGGCACGTTCCGGAATTTCTGATGTGAATTAACTTCCTCCGAGCAAAATTATATACATGGACGTTATAGTATACCAATGAAAAGAGCTCATGAATATTTCTGTCTAAGGGACAACAGCAGTAGAAGCGAAAATGTTATCATGCTAGAGAGAAAAGATTGGTTCTAACAGGTTTACTCAACTGACAAGATATTTCCGGATACAGAAAAAATAAGGGAGAAAATGATAATGAAGGTAAGAAGAAGCAGAAGGGAAGATGAACATCTTAGATCTTACTTTTCTCCTAATGAAAATAATTTTAAAAGATTACATGTTTCCTAGAGAAAGTTCTTTTGCTATCTGATGGAATATGTCATTTGACATCATTAATGTGATATAACGTACAGAGATCGTCACGCTTCACTTGATACGAACTCAGTAAATTCAGTTGAGTGCCAATGTACCGAATCTTGTTTATGAACATGTAGGCAGCACTAAGGAATATGCAATAGCGTGTTTATTGTTGTTGTTCTTGTTCTTGTTCAGATTTAGCTCACAATTGGCTCCTATTAAATAACATTATGATCAAACCGTGTGATCGTTCTACCCTTTTTGTTGTAGAATGTAAAGTATAATGTGGACTATATTATTCGATATGTCATCCAACTTCTTAAGATGATATTCTTTCATCATTCGACGGCAATTTACATGTCGTTTCTAACCGGATTCTTTACCATATAAACGCCCAAGTTTCACAGTTAAAGTAGTGTTTTAATAATTAGCCCGGTGTCAGGTATGAATCAGTAGCCCCAGTTTCATTGTTCTGGTAGTCCACGCATAACATATGTTAAGACGTAATTAGATAGTGACATTTTGTATTCAACAATCTAGGCTGTATGCCAGCCAAATATACTTCTAAATATGTGTGAAAAAAAGTGTGATGACATGGTCATATCTGGAACGCTTTCAATTGTTGTTTACCTGATTTGTGATGACGTGCATTAACTTCTAAGAAACATGTTAAATTTGAGGGATGTCTGCCTTGTGTTTGCTCTAAGCCGTGTTTCAAGGATACGATGCACATTGGTACTGATATAGAATAGGACGTGGTTCGTGAAAAACAAATGCTTTACTAACAGAGTTCTACCATGAAGTTATCTAATTTATGGTGACAGCATATTTTTGGAGACATATCTGTAAGGTAATATCAGTTTATAAGCCAGTCGAAACAAATCGGTTAGACAATAATTGAAAGCATTCCATACGATCACACGTTTATTCACTCGTATGTAAAAGTGCTTTTTGCGTTGTCCTTCGATAACGTAGCTAGAAGCTTATCATTCGTTGGAGATCTGATTGCTCATTCTAGCGGTATGGGCGACAATGTTGCTATTTCTTCTGTTTTGTCTACTATAAACTTTACTCAAACTTTCAGGTTATTTTAATTCGACAATTACTAAATCAAGATAAGAATAAATATCATTCAACGTGTCAATTTAGAATGATTATATATGAGTTTGAGATCTGACTACGTATCGGAATCTATTCTAACATTTACATTCCTCTAAATTATCCAAACACTAAAACCCGCATATTTTGATTTTCACGGAGATTTGTCTGTGTCTATACTAACGAGAGGTTTCGCGTATTGTATTATATCTCTTTTATTGTGAAATTTGAGTTGAAGTATGTTTGCCTGGTATACAGCATAGCCTGCTGAATACGAAATGTCACTATGTAAATACGTCTTAACATGAGCCAGTAAAACGGTGTCGTGTAAGAAATACATGTTATGTATATTTATGTTACCAATATAATCAACGTTGGCCGAATTAAACCAGACTTTTAGAAATTATATAATGGTCATTTATAAAAATCTGAGCCTATTGATGCGGGGAAGATAAAAAATTATAGTAAAGTGATTGGTCTCATGAATCGCTTAATACGCAGAATTCCTCAAAGATTAAATATAACCACAGCTAAATATCCACTAATTATGAACTCCAAATAAAATATGTAATATATAGGAACTAATACATTAAAAATGCGGTGATTTGGCAGAACAGTAAGCGTCGCGCACAAAATGCTTGGTGTCTAGTACTTCTGAGTTCAAATCTCCCGTGGTGACTTTTCATTTTATCCTTAGGGATCGATCAAATCGACGTGTCGTCCCCAAAAATTTGCTGACCTTGGCCCCTACAACTGACCAGCCTCACGTGCAATGGAATTTTGTAATTTCTGTCCCTTGCAATAGAAATGAATTAAGCATATGATATATATATATATATATATATATATATATATATATATCAGGATTGTTAACTCACTAGGTCTATATCATATCTTTGAGATTGCCTCTTACAAGTAATTCTTCCTCGTATAAAAGCACGAACTGTATTATATCAGAGATCGTGAGACGCACAGCACGAAAGATATCGTATCAGTGAGGTATTATTCTTAAAGAAAATCCTTATCGTGATAATACATCGCTGCACAAATAATATTATATCAGTGAGATGTGCTTGTTCAAGATAATTTTTCTTATTGTATCAACGCCACATCGCAGCAGGAATATTTTTTTTTTCTTTCTGCCACGACATATAAATGCTAGCAACTGACATAGGGCAAGAAAGTGAAAAAGAAAACATGATTTTCTACAACGTAGCTATACAAGGAAGAACAAGAATCGTGATTTTTTTTATTCTTCCAAAAAAGTAAGATTCAATTACGAACTTCGTCAGAAATAGAACTGTATTGTATATTCTAGCAATATTGAATATACGTAAAATTAGAGAAAGCTAACTTTTCAGAGGAGTATAAACGTAGATTATCATAGTAACTAAAAGTATAACTTCACTGGATATATGAGCGTGCATATATCTTTGTGTGTATGTGTCTCTTTGCATCCATGTATTACCATATTGAGATAGATCATACGAGGAGGTGCTGGAATGTTTCTGGCTTAAGTAAGAGAAAATACACGAGGATCAGTTAATTATGATTTTATTCAACTTATTCCATTCTCAGATTCACACATATTTATTGCAGCGTTTCTTCAGTTTTCCTAAGCCCCGTAAAAGGTCTCGGTAGTTTGGGCTTCCAACGAGGCCTTTCGTGATAATCTTAAAACCGGGAACTTTTCAGCGCTCCCTCAAATGATTTTTATCTTCTGCTTGTTTCAGTCATTACACAGTGCCCTGGCTGGTATAATTTTAGTATTAAAATATAGTCGAAACAAAAATAAACAGAGGAATGAAAACTAAAACAACGGTTTTCAAGCGGTGTAGGTTGAGAAACAGAGGTAAACAAGAACAATGTGCACACAAACATACACGAATATGTTTGTGTCGTACGGGCTACTTCCACTTTCGACGAAATTCGCTCACAAACATCAGGTTGGGTCGAAAATATAGTAGAAGACGCTTGCCCAAGGTGTCACTCCTAGGAAGTGAATATAGAATGATGAGGTTAGCAAACATCTTACCTCACGGCTACACCTGCGCCTATATATATATAAATATATACCGGAGTAAACACATAAATGTGAAACAAGGTGTAAAAAAGAGTACTCAAATACTAGTGGTAGAGTAATATATATACATGCGTGTGTGTGTGTGTGCTTGTGAGAGGCGTTTGAGGAGTGTGTTGCGTGTGCATGTATAAGTATATATATATAATATTATATATATATATATATATAGAGAGAGAGAGAGAGAGAGAGAGATATGTGCGTGTATGTTTGTGTGTTATATATGTATATATGTATATATATATATTATATATATATATATATATATATATATATATATTATATATATATATATATTATATATATATATATATATATACTAGCAGTATCACCCGGTGTTGCTCAGGTTTGTTTCGACCCTTTAGAAATGGAATTTTGAAAAGTAAAATATTTGGATTATGCCGCTTGTTATTCTCTTTAAGTGAACATTTTTCTTGTTGAAATACACGGAAAAATGGCGACACAGCAGTCAAAAAATCGTAGAACGAAGTGTGGAATGAAAGAATAAGCGTGGAAAGAATAGATTAAGAAAGAATAGATTTCGATAAACATATACTTACATATAAGGGGCCAAAGTGTACGTACGCCGATATGTATATATATATATAGTGAGAGAGAGAGAGAGAGAGAGAGAGTGAGAGACAGACAGACAGACAGACAGATACAGACAGACAGACAGATAGACAGGCACAGACAGATACAGACAGAGTGACAGACAGATAGATAGATAGATAGACAGATAGATAGATAGATAGATAGATAGATAGATAGATAGATAGATAAGTATTCTCTCTATGTTACCTTATATTTCAAAGCAACTTTAAATTAAACTGAAACATTTCTCAATAGTTTTTACCAAAGTACGTCTTTAGTAAACTTTTACAAGAAAGATAAGTGATAGTGATACGAAATATAGTTGTTCGTGTATATATGTGTACAAATGTATGAAAGTGATTGTAATCAGGAGACATTATATGACTGTTTTTAACAATCATTCAAAAGAATTAATGGAATTGATCTTTTGTAGGTTCTAGAGATATATTTACGTACTTTGCGAAGTCATAGATTTCATATGGAAACCGTAGCGAAGTGAATAACAGATGTTTCGATCGTGTATATGCAGAATTTCATTGCTTATATACAAATGAAATATAACCATGATCAGCTAATGAATTATCCGCGAACAGATATTAAATGAAAATGTTTTTGTGTAGGTTTATATACTTTTGAGTACATTCTGTAAAAGCAAGCCATACAGAGCACAATCCCACATTTTATCTGATTGTATTACAAGAATGTATTATCATTGTGGAAACAAAACACACAATACACTTCAGAATTTTAAGACCTTTTCAGTTCAAACATTTCCCTGGGGGTAAATTAACTTACAGTAACATATTTATAGTTAAATGTTAAACTCAACACTATTATAATTGACCAGACATACATCTTTTGATGTTACTTGTTTGTACACCTATATCTCAGACATGATTTTATAATCTTATATTTCTACCAGTATCGAAATAAAGTAAGATTGAGACAGTATATTCATAATGACAGTGAATACAAATAGCAATCGCAAAATAAACATAAAATTCGATATTATTATTATTCAGAGACTTATAATGAACAAAAGCTAAACAGGCGATGAAATATCGCTATTGGATTTTTTAATAAATCAAACTCAAACATGAAGAACTAAAATCACATATACAATAACCAATAAAAACAGTTATCCAATTGTCGAGGAAATAATAAACAAAACACTTTACATAAACCAACATAAAGAAGTCAATAATAGTGTCATGTGTTTTCATTTATACAACCCTGATCACATGAGAAATCCTGCCTGTCCAACACAACTCTATACGATAGAGAGGTAGAAATTTATTTCCTGCCAAGGGGAATTTATTTTAACCAGGTAAACTAGCACTTCTTTCCTGCTGTTTGCATAGAATGAATAATTAATGACGCGTTGCATAAGAAACGTGTGTGTTTATGTGTGTGTGGGTGGGTGGGTCTCGTATCTTCATCGAATATATATTACATTGTCAGGTTCCGATTTACCATTCTCTATATTGTTTGTTTTCTTATTGGATATCGATATAGTAATCTCCGCTCCCATTATACACAATGCATTAAATTTTTAATAAAAATTCTCTGCTACAAAGTGATCATTGAGGCTCGACGCCGAAATGACTATACCTTGTATTCATGACCAGATTTCCTTAACACGAAATAGGTGAGTAGGTGTAGGTAAATCAGAATAAATTGAAGAAGATGAATGTTACATATCATTTAGGAATCACATGTTTCTGCCTGAGTGTTAAATGAGTGCATTTGTGCATGTGATTGCAAAATATATTTTGTGAGTTGGAAACTGGCAGAGTGAAGATGAATAACACAATGTTTTGCGATGTTTAGCTACGCGCCGTTGTTTTCTGCCTTCCAATCACGCTAATTCTTACATTGCCTCCCTAAACTCTTTTCCTTTCGAAAAAGTATGTACCTGTAGAGAAGTCTTCCGGGACCTTACACACTGAGTTCCAATCCACCGAGTTCCGTTGTGTGAGTTATCGTTACAGCGTGGATAAAATAAGTATCAGTGATGCAACAGACCGGCTGATCTTCCCTCAAATTGCAGACAGTGACTTTTTTACTCTTTTACTCGTTTACTTGTTTCAATGATTTGACTGCGACCATGCTGGAGGACCGCCTTTAATCGAGCAAATCAAGCCCAGAACTTATTCTTTGTAAGCCTAGTACTGATTCTATAAATCTCTTTTGCCGAAACGCTTAGTTACAGGGACGTAAACACACCAACATCGGTTGTCAAGCGATGTTGGGGGGACAAACAGAGACACACAAACATATACACATACATACATATATATATATATAATATATATATATATATATATATATATATATATACGATCTGCTTCTTTCAGTTTCCGTCTACCAAATCCATTCAGAAGGCTTTGACAGCCCGAGGCTATAGAAGACACTTGCCCAAGTTGGCACGCAGTAGAACTGAACTAGGAACCATGTGGTTGGTAAGCAAGCAATTTACCACCCAGCCTCTCCTGCACTTTTATGAATATATATTAATTTAAAATTTCGCCACAAGACCACCAATTTCGGGGTGGGTCGATTAAATATGCCCCAGAAGGCATCAAGCTGACACACGTTACGACGCCGGGCGAAATTATTATTGCTATTACGTCTGCGGCTATAATCTGATTTCAAATTCCGCTGAGGGCAATTTTGCTTTTGATTACTTCGGGGGTCGATGAAATAGGTACCAGTTACGCACTGAGGTTCATGTGATCGACTATCCTCTCCCCCCCAATTTTTTTATGTCTTGTGCCTACAGTAGAAATAATAACATAGGACCTAGATTTCAACTGGTATTTATTCCATTGATCCCTAAAGAATGAAAGGCAAATACAACTTCGTGTTTCTTGCACTCAGAACGCAAAAGTGGACGAAATGCTGTTAATCACTTTTACCGGCGTGCTATAAAGATTTTGCCTGCTCAACACCTTCAGACAATATTAGAAACAATATTATAAAAAGTAAAGCGCTGTGCTGGCAGAAATGTTAGCACAACGTGCAAGGTGCTTAGGGGTATCTCGTCAGTCTTTATGTTCTGAGTTTAAATTCCACCGAGGTCGACTTTGCCTTTCATCCTTTCGGGGTCGATAAATTAAGTACCAGTTGCGTAGTGGGGTCCAACTAATCGACTGGCCACCTCCCAAAACATTTCGGGCCTTGTGCCTACAGTAGATACGAATATTAGAAACAATATTACAAAAAATGTAAGGCGGCGTGAGGGTAGAAACATTAGCACGCCGAGCGAAATGCTTAGCGGTATTTCGTCTGTCATTACGTTCTGAGTTCAAATTCCGCCGATATTGACTTTGCCTTTCATCTTTACGGGGTCGATGAATTAAGTACCAGTTACGCACTGGGGTCGATATGATCGACTTAATCCGTCAGTCTGTCCTTGTTTGTCTCCTCTGTGTTTAGCCCCTCGTGGGTAGTAAAGAAATAGGTATTTCGTCTGTCTTTACGTTCTGAGTTCAAATACCGCCGAGGTCGACTTTGCCTTTCGGAGTTGATAAAATAAGTACCGGTTGCATACTGGATCGAACTAATCGGATGGCCCCTCCACAAAAATTTCGGGCCTTGTGCCTAGAGTAGAAAATAATATTACAGTTTTGTTTAAGTTGAATTAGTTCGTTAAAAGGACAGAGGAATGCTTGTATGCATTTAGTTGAATCCATTTATGTTTTCAGTTCGAATCACCATAATGTCGAGTTAAACTGTTATAATTCTTTTCCGATAAAAATGTATCGATTATGTTAAGAATATGATATGATCGGCATCACCCCCATTCCCTACCATGGCTGCACAATACTGTGACTTTATGTACATGTAATAATAAAATATTGTTTTACAACTCTATTGATAGAAATATTCATAAAGAGCCGCTGAATTTTTTAAATACCATTTCAATACTTTGTTTTATATATTTTATTTTCATGTTTTCCTTCAGTACTTACTTACGCTGTTTAACTTTTACGGTACATATATATATCTATATTTCGGATTATTAAGCTGATTTATAGCAAATATTTAAGTCAGTGATAGTGCATTGGGATTATATTTTAGTATCTCTGTTCCAATTCACAAAGACTTTTACGCACATTCACACACTTCCTTCCACATAAACATACGCACTCACGTCCGCTTGCACACGCAGCAATCTTGAAAACAAACGCACAAACACACCTATAGGCACGCACCATCGCATTCATTTTCGTATAAACATTTACACGAAACACACAATCACGTTTCCAGTCATCTAGACATTTAGCGATATCTATAAATGACAACAGTGGCAAAAAGAGCAACGACAACAACAGCAACAACAACAACAGAATAGCTAAGACTAGTAAGGGAATAAGTCACGTTAAGATAATTTATTGCACAAATTCTATTTTCGTAAAAGTTGTTTTATTGAAAAAGCTCACAGTATATATATTTTCTCATGAGAAAAGGCTTTCTTTCTAGCTTGGAGTTTGGGTGGTTATTCATTCTTTAAATAATTCTGTTTTAGAAATGTCAAGAAAAAGAAATTTTAAAATATTTTATTGTATATTTATTATCTTTCTATTTTTTTTATTATTTATATTACATCTTTTTTTCTTTTTTTAAAGACTTTTGAAAGATTTTTCCTTTGATTCAATTTGATTTTAGCTATTGTTCTTCGTTAGTTTTTGTATTTCTTTTTTGGTTCTCTTTTATTTTTAACCATTTATCGTCATCATCGTCGATTTCAATACTCATCTTCATCTTCATCATCATCATCATCATCATTATCGCCACCACCTCTGAGACTTGCATCCCCAGTACCATTACCACCAATATCATCATTATCAGCAGCAGCATCACCGCCACCATCATCACTAAGATCATCAACACCATCATCATCGGTACCGTCATCATCATCGCCATCATCCTCATCATCATCATCATCGCCACCTCCTCTGACACTATCACTACCAACATCATCATTATCAGCAGCATCACCACCACCATCATTATCATGAACATCATCCTCATCATCATTACCGTCATCATCATCGTCATGATTATCATCATCATCGCTGACGTCATCGTCATCTTTATCGTCACCATCGCGACCACCTCTGTCACTCACACTCGAGTACCACAACCATCACCAACATCATCATTATCATCAGCAGGAGAAGGAGCAGCAGCATCACCACAGCCATCATCACTACCATCATTACCGCTGCTGTCATCGTCATCATCATCATCATCATCATCATCATCATCATCATCATCATCATCATCATCATCATCATCATTATCATCATCATTGTCTTGTTCCTCTCTCCTCCGCTTCCTTTTTCTTACTATTGTAATGTTTTCTATTAGTATCATTTTTAGCAACACCAGAAGCAGCAGCAGATGCAACAGAAACTGCAGCAGTACATGTAATAGATGCAGCACCAGTTGCAGCAGCAGCAGCAGTAGCTGTTGTAGCTGTCGTGTTAGTCGTCTTATTTTATCGCGTGATTTAACTGCACAATCATGCATATCCTTTTGAGAATTGAGTACGTTTCTTCGTTTTCATCTCATATTTTTCTGCTGCATTAAATCTATTAATTCCACTCAATACGACCTCAATTTCTAACTCTCGTTGCTTTTGTTATTAAATATTGAATCAGCCTTTATGAAGCAATGTAAATGATGAGACGTGTTCCAACTGCATCTACTACTTTGAACTCATTATAAGCACATCATCTAATACCGCTATCACATTTTAGCCAAAAATGTTTACCACACAGGATGGCTCATTAGTTTGGCCCTTCTCCATAGAAGCGTATACAGTATGCTCAAAAATGCCATCTCCTTACAATACGGCCTCCCGCTATTTTCGACACAGTATGGCTTCCCGATAACTTCAAGACAATATCGCCCCCTGCTAACTTTCAGGCAGTATGGCTTCCCGCTTGCTTCGAGAAAATATAACCTTCCGCTAACTTTAACAAAATATAATCTCCCGCTAACTTCGTGACAATATGGCCACCCACTAACTTCAAGACGACATGCCTTCCTTCTTACTTCGAGACGATATCGTCTTCCGCTAACTTTGAGACAGTATGGCTTCCCGCTTGCTTCGAGAAAATATAACCTCCTGCAATGGATTCCAGCTGCCTTCGATAAAATATAATCTACCGCTAAATTCATGACAATATGGCCACCCGCTAACCTCGAGAAAATACAAACTCCTGCTAACTTCGTGACAATATAATCTCCTGCTAGCTTCGAGACAATATGGATTCCCGCTAGTTTAGAGACAATATGACCTCCCGCTACATTCACTATTATGGACGATGTCATACATCATTTTCAGGAGATTTATCCGTTATCGCTTTCACTTCTGGGGAAGATGACGAGGATGCCACACTTTAAGTTTTCCCTCGATAGTCACGGGGATGCCTGCTTCTATATTCCTATACAAGACTCTTTCTCGTTTCCATTGAAAGAAGGGCCCACGATTTCTGGGAAGGTGTAAGTCCAGTACATCCAGATAGGTTACCGATCGAAACTTATTTTATTGATCTCGATAAGTGAAAGACAAATTCTACTCGGCAAAATTTGAACTCATAAGCTACAGATATACGTAATGCCGCCAACACAACCAAAACCACGATTTAATAGCAATTTTCGAAGGAATGAAAAATGAAAAGTCATTCCTTGTTATTTATATTTGCGGTTATTTTTATTTGCTTCTTCTAGCATGTAAAATTACCTGCTAAAGGGTAATTTCTTTTGTGTTTAAATGTACACTATTTAAAAATTTGAATATTCGCTACTCTATATATATGTATTTTATATATATATATATATATATATATATATATATATATATATATACGACGGATTTCTTTCAGTTACCGTCTACCAAATCCACTCACAAGGCTTTGCTTGGCCAGAAGCTATAGCAGAAGACACCTACCCAATGCGTACTTAGAAAACAATCTTCTTACAACACATCTAACGCTGGAGTGTGTGCAGGCGTGTAGAAATGTATGTTAGGTGTGCGTTTATGTGTATGTGTGTGTATGTGGGCGTGCGCAAGTCGCTGTGTTCGTGTGTGTTATTCATACAATCTCAAATATCTCATTCGAAACTAAATATTTATATACATGTCCGTATGTCTGTGTCAGTCTGTCTGCATGTATGTATGTACGCGTCCCTGTATATTCGTACGTATGTATGTATGTCATTGTTCAGTTATATTTTAAGATGTCTTGCCAATAGAGAATGAGCCGGTCTCTATCCTAGATTATACTTTCAACATCAACAACACTGCATTTTTGTATGTAGGTGTATACGTATGTATGCATGTAAGTAAGTATGTATGTAAGTGTGCATGTATGTTTATGTGCAGATTTTTATGTTTTATGTTTTCTCATGCATTCAGTTGCATATCTAGACATGCTCATACATATTTTAAATGCTAAACTTCAGGAAAGTGATGAATTAGATCTGCATGTATGAACGTGTGCCTGTATGTACGTATGTATGTCTGTTTTTATTTAAGTATCAATATATGTGTATGTGTGCATGGATATTTATGATAGTTAATGCATATATGTTTGTTCTGAAAACACAAGTGGATAGGTGTTACGTCACAAATTCCACTCGTTCTGCAATATATATTTATATTCTACTTCATTGCATGTATTTTGTAGTCACAGCAGGAACAGTTTTTAGAATTCCTTTCACCTAAACATTATGTCTTGTGATTCCGAGCGAAATGTGTTCTTTTAATTTATATTCTTTACCCATTCGTATATGTCAAATAAGCATTTTGCTTGACAATGCCTTAACAATTTATCATCTAAAACCCATTCTGTTTAAATGTTAATGCTTTAAGAACCTATGTACTTCCATATTTTTTCTCTTTTACTCTTTTACTTGTTTCAGTCATTTGACTGCGGCTATGCTGGAGCACCACCTTTAGTAGAGCAAATCGACCCCAGGACTTATTCTTTGTAAGCCCAGTACTTATTCTATCGTCTCTTTTGCCGAACCGCTAAGTTACGGGGACGTAAACACACCAGCATCGGTTGTCAAGCGATGTCGGTTGGGGGAGCAAACACAGGCATACAAACATATACACACACACATATATATGCATATATACGACGGGCTTCTTTCAGTTTCCGTCTACTAAATCCACTCACAAGGCTTTGGTCGGCCCGAGGCTATAGTAGAAGACACTTGCCCACGTTGTCACGCAGTGGGACTGAACCCGGAACCATGTGGTTGGTAAACAAGCTACTTATCACTCAACAACTCCTGTGCTTAATTCCTAAATTACAACGCAGCAAAGCGAGCATCCAGGCAGCAACATATCGCTTCGTTCACAATACGTCTATGCAGATTATATCGAGGATATCTGATCTCTGTTGCTTTTCGTCGTTGGAGAATACCTCTTCCTTTTTGATGATAAGCATAACGAACACAGTTTCTAAGAGAACGTGGTGTTTTCTCTGAATATGGCAGACTGTATTATGAATAAATGGGTACGTTATTTTTGCACTCAAAGTTTCTGTCATTAGATTTCACTTAATAAAAGAGGAAGTGGATGATTTTGTGTGTATTATTATCTTCACTTTAGTTTTCAACTATTTATCTCACATTAATTTTCTGTCTTTCTCTGTTCGCTACATGTATTACCTAATCGATACTGAGCTCCAGGCGCGCTGACGCTGCAGCAATAATCATATGTATGTAACCCATCGTTTAAGTCTATGAAAATAGTCATTTTCAATAAGGAATCAGTAATTCGTTTCTATCTTTTAAATAAATTTCAATCCCTCACATAAATAAAAAAAATTCCTTTTACGTGTTTCCATCTTCGTTACACCCTAATAACTTTACGACTGTGTTAGATTCATACTTCAAGATTATTTTCGTATAGAAAAAACTCAATGGATCACATATAACTAATTCCTTCCAGTATTTATTATGTATGCTCCAATGCCTCCTAATGAAATTCTGAAGAAGTTTTTCATCTGTGATCTATTTCTGATAAAGATGTACCATAGTGTTCTACACAATATATGCCTCTTTTGTTATTCCCGTCCTCTTAATATATCAATGTGTTTGTGTGTATGCACACACACACACATGCACACAACACATACTCATATAGGTATGTATATATATATATATATATATATATATATATATATATATATATATATATTATATATATATATATATATTATATATATATATATAATGTATAGATTTATTTTTATATTTTCTCTGTGTGCGTGCGAGTGTCTGCAGGTGTTTAAATTATTTAAGCCAAAATCTTGTAAGTTATAAAAATACAATAATATAGGCCGATGGTCAATAGGATCCTTCGGTGAGCACCCATTGTTGCTCACCTTCTTCCTCTTGCGGCCCTTCTTTGAGGAGTCCTCCGCCTCCTCGGGAGAAAACAATTTCTTACCACACAGCCAACGCTTGAGTGTGTGCAACGATTGAGTGTATACCTGATATTTCAATACATATTTCAGCGTTAGGACACCTTCGTTAAGAAATATCTTACAGTCATCAAAACAACCACTGAGCCGAGACGAATGCAGCGATCTCAACTGACTTTAAGAAAAATTGAAGGCAGGACTTAAGAAAACTGCGACGTTATGGCAGCAACAACGCGGTACAGATACAACCATTTTTATATCACCGGGCTAAGCAATAGTATGCACGTTAAAAAGAGTAATTTTTAGAAGTATTTCCTAATTTCTACACCGACGCCGCATTTTGCATTCGTAGAGAAATTCACATTGAATTCAAGATTAATTCACATATAGTTTCCTACTAAATCTCCTCAAGTTAGTTTTCGGAAGAGAATTCATTATTTTTTCTTTGAATCCTTATCTCAGTAATACCGCATTATAAGGGGCTGTGTTATTAACAATATGACGGCGTTATTATACCCGTCTTATATCACCACTTCACTATTTGATGTTAGACATTAATCACTTAATTTCGTCTGGGATAGAAAAAAAAACTTTTAAATACTTATGAATATATATAATCGCACCTTTAAGTTTTCTACAATGACTATTTTTGCCACGTTAATTTCCTGCAAATATTTCCTTAGCTTGGCCCTTAATTTTCCTTGAAACTACCTATCTTTCATCTCTGTGATCGGCTGAGTTATGCGCCTGTCTATGTTCTCTATTAGATTCAATAAATACTGCAATGAGGTCTCCAACGCCGGCCGAATTGTAGACAATAACAGAAACTCTGTGCATGTGCGCACATAGCTGACTAGCTAGATGAATAGACAGACATGCAGACAGACTGATAAATAGATAATTAGATAAATATATACATAGATAGATAAATAGAAACATAGATAGATAGATAGATAGATACATAGATAGATAGATACATAGATATGTTTCTTTATTAGCCACACAGGGCTGCACACAGATAGAACAAATTACAAGGTAGAGCTTTTCTTTTGAAGGTTTAAAAAAAAAAAAAAGAAAAAAAAAGGAAGGGGGAGTTTCGATCAAAAGGGATCGTAAAAGGAGAGAAAGAGGACAAAAAAAGGGGGAGAGGAAGAAAAAAAAGAGAAAAAAAAAAAAAATTGATCAATAGGGATCGTTATCACAGAAATGTCAATATGAAGTGTAAAGGGGAGGACAGGTGAGGTTTACCCGTGGAAAGAAAAGCCTACGGAAAAGACCACGGTAACCTCGGTCAATGGAGTCACATGTTATATTTCTTTTTTTTTTTTTTTTGCAAATAAGCAACTCTCTGTTTTCAATTTCTGGGTTCATAGGATCATGCTCAAGGTGGCTTCGTCATTCATACGTGCCATTCATGCTACATTCACCCATCTTTTTTTAAAACATTCGCTAGACAAAACTTGCCTCTCTACTCTCACTTTCCTTTTCAAGTGGTACTTGAAGAAGTTGATGAGAGATTGACCAGAGAGGAAAGTGTTTGTCTCCAATCCTTTCAGACGTGTCCACCAGATACATTCTTTCGCCATAGCCACAAGGATGATGAAAATAGCTCTTCCTTCCCGTTTGAAGGAGGGAGGCGTGACAATATTAACGATAGACTCAGCTGATAAACCGACTTGTCCCACACGTGACAGCAGTTGTTCGACAGAAGCCCACAGGTCGGAAATTGTTGAACACTGCACGAGTGCGTGCAGAACGGTTTCGTCGCTCTGACCGCATCTCGGGCAGGTCGGCCCCGTGTTTCTCGAGCCGTGTCTGTAGAGCTTATCCCGAACGGGTAGCGCTTCTCGGTAGCACTGCCAGGCCAGGGATCTCTGGAAGTTGTCCATGGGCCCTGGCCCGAAAGTCGTCCCGAACAGGCGGCTCAGGTACTCCTCGTCGACGTCCAGGTTCGCCCCGAGCTCGTCGTCGTACCTCCCCTCCACTAAACCCCTATAGAATGCTTTGGTTGTATTGAAGTCACTCAAGGTCGACCCAGGACGGCAGAGTTGCTTGAGAGCAACGCGACACTCGCGGTGCCATTCGCCCTTCTTCGGCCTCTTTTTGATCCACGACTGCAGTTCGGTCATGGAGACGAGCTGTGGGAAAGCGTGCCTCACAAACGGCGACCACGCCTGTTCACCGTCGTCTACATAGAGCCAGAGATGTCGCAGTCTCAGCGCGTGTCTGCGCATCATCAACCACGGCATGCCCAGCCCTCCTTTTAACGGGTGTTGACAGCAAATGGATCGCCTGACCATCGGGACGCATCCTTTCCACAAGAAGCGAAAGAGAATGCGTTGTAGTTTGGTGATGGTAGGGTCGGGACAAGGTACGACGTCAGGCGGTAGTAGATGACGGACGCGATGTACGTGTTCGTCACCTCATAGATAGATAGGCAGACAGATGATAGATAGATAGATAGATAGATAGATAGATAGATAGATATAGATAGATAGATAGATAGACAGATAGGTAGATGGATGGATAGATGATAGATAGATAGATAGATAGATAGATATAGATAGATAGATAGATACATAGATAGTTTCTTTATTAGCCACACAGGGCTGCACACAGATAGAACAAATTACAAGGTAGAGCTTTTCTTTTGAAGGTTTAAAAAAAAAAAAAAGAAAAAAAAAAGGAAGGGGGAGTTTCGATCAAAAGGGATCGTAAAAGGAGAGAAAGAGGACAAAAAAAGGGGGAGAGGAAGAAAAAAAAGAGAAAAAAAAAAAAAATTGATCAATAGGGATCGTTATCACAGAAATGTCAATATGAAGTGTAAAGGGGAGGACAGGTGAGGTTTACCCGTGGAAAGAAAAGCCTACGGAAAAGACCACGGTAACCTCGGTCAATGGAGTCACATGTTATATTCTTTTTTTTTTTTTTTTGCAAATAAGCAACTCTCTGTTTTCAATTTCTGGGTTCATAGGATCATGCTCAAGGTGGCTTCGTCATTCATACGTGCCATTCTTGCTAAATTCACCCATCTTTTTTTAAAACATTCGCTAGACAAAACTTGCCTCTCTACTCTCACTTTCCTTTTCAAGTGGTACTTGAAGAAGTTGATGAGAGATTGACCAGAGAGGAAAGTGTTTGTCTCCAATCCTTTCAGACGCGTCCACCAGATACATTCTTTCGCCATAGCCACAAGGATGATGAAAATAGCTCTTCCTTCCCGTTTGAAGGAGGGAGGCGTGACAATATTAACGATAGACTCAGCTGATAAACCGACTGTCCCACACGTGACAGCAGTTGTTCGACATAAGCCCACAGGTCGGAAATTGTTGAACACTGCACGAGTGCGTGCAGAACGGTTTCGTCGCTCTGACCGCATCTCGGGCAGGTCGGCCCCGTGTTTCTCGAGCCGTGTCTGTAGAGCTTATCCCGAACGGGTAGCGCTTCTCGGTAGCACTGCCAGGCCAGGGATCTCTGGAAGTTGTCCATGGGCCCTGGCCCGAAAGTCGTCCTGAACAGGCGGCTCAGGTACTCCTCGTCGACGTCCAGGTTCGCCCCGAGCTCGTCGTCGTACCTCCCCTCCACTAAACCCCTATAGAATGCTTTGGTTGTATTGAAGTCACTCAAGGTCGACCCAGGACGGCAGAGTTGCTGAGAGCAACGCGACACTCGCGGTGCCATTCGCCCTTCTTCGGCCTCTTTTTGATCCACGACTGCAGTTCGGTCATGGAGACGAGCTGCGGAAAGCGTGCCTCACAAACGGCGACCACGCCTGTTCACCGTCGTCTACATAGAGCCAGAGATGTCGCAGTCTCAGCGCGTGTCTGCGCATCATCAACCACGGCATGCCCAGCCCTCCTTTTAACGGGTGTTGACAGCAAATGGATCGCCTGACCATCGGGACGCATCCTTTCCACAAGAAGCGAAAGAGAATGCGTTGTAGTTTGGTGATGGTAGGGTCGGGACAAGGTACGACGGTCAGGCGGTAGTAGATGACGGACGCGATGTACGTGTTCGTCACCTCATAGATAGATAGACAGACAGATAGATAGATAGATAGATAGATAGATAGATAGATAGATAGATAGATAGAAGGTATATAGATACCATTTTTAGTCCCAGGCGAACATCTTTTCCAGCTGGTCATCGACGCACAACTGCGTCCTTATGCCTCGAACAAAGGAGCTAATGTCCACAGCAAACCTTAGATTGACTGTTGCTTTAAAATTACATACATCCAGCCTTCCATAGATCGCTTGCCACCAAAACTTTTTCTATTTCCTCTCCCTGTTTATTTCTGTGTACCTTTCTGCCGAAGAGCGTAGGCTCGAAACGTAAAAGACTTTCTTACTTCCCGAGCGTTAAACTAATACATCCGTTGTTGTTTAAGCACTCTTCGTCTTTTGTCTTTTTGAAAATTTTTTCGATATATATATATATATAATATATATATATAGAGAGAGAGAGAGAGAGAGAGAGAGAGAGAGAGAGAGAGAGAGAGCGAGACAGAGACAGAGAGAGAGAGACAGACAGACAGATAAAGAAAGAGAGAGAGAGAGAGAAAGATAGATAGATACACACACACACACACTCACACAAGGCCTAGTGATGCCATCTCTAGTTAAGTTTATACTGTGCCTAATCAGGGCTGTTACTTTACGTCGGCAAATGAGCTTTACTCTGTATTATTGCTACTACTTATTTCTCGATCAGAGATTTAAAACTAATTGCTTTCCTCCTTAAAAGATCAGTAATTGTGAGCCACTTCTAAACAATATATCTCGAGCAAGACCTACTGCTGCTGTCTCTAGCAAAAGCTATCCTGTGCTGATGAAGGGAAATAATCCAGAAAGCACTGACCTGCAGGCACCGTTTAAGTCTGAGTGGGGACATTGGCTCCCTTCTTCGAGGTATAAGGATGCAGCTTCACGTTGATAGCCTGCTGGAAAAGATGGTTTCCCCTGAGGGTAAGAAAGGTAGTAACCCCGTCCTAATCAGGCCTGCCAATTTACTGTGCCTAATCGGGGCTGTTACTTTACGTCGGCAAATAAGCTTTACTCTGTATTATTGTTACTACTTATTTCTCACTCAGGGATTTAAAACTAATTGTTTTTCCTACTTATATGTATATATATATATATATATATATATATATATATATATATATATATATATATTCTAAGAAATGATATACAATACAATATGCTTCATAACAAATACATGATTATGCATGCGTAGCATATCATCTTACATGTAAATTGGAAAAACTGGTTGGATAGTCAAAGAAATACAGTAAGCACTCGTATATCCCGAAACAAATAATGTATAATGTGTTCAAATACACCCA
>NC_043004.1:85263173-85268173 GCF_006345805.1 Octopus sinensis
GCTTTATGACTCGTATTACTACTTCAGTAATTCTAAATGTATATATTTGTCGCTACCTGTCATAAATAGCCTTTTTCCTATTTGCAATATGCATTTTCGTTGATTTTTCATATTTTACCCTTACATTTCCACGTGTATTTTCTTTTCTTTTCGTAACATATTTCTACTATATATACATATATATATATATATATATATATATAATATATATAGATATATATATATATATATATATATATATAATATATATATATATACATAGATATACACTCATACACACACACACACACACACATATGTATATATATATAAATGTTTCATTTGTATACGCATATGGATGTATTTAGTTATTTGAAAACACGTTCTTCCTTAATTGAATTCTGAGAGCATTGAACAGAGGTCACGCATGCGTACACGCATAGACCAGAGCACAGACACACATCCTCGCCAACGCAAATACATATGCGCACACAAATTCAAATGAACAGAGAGAATTGACAATTTTTAAATGGACGCTTTTTTTCTAATTGCATCAATAACAGTCAGTTCAACAAATATATGTTCGCGCGCGTGTGTATATGTGGGCGACTCTGTGTGTGTGTCCTTGAGTGTGTCTATGTGTGTGTTTGTGAGTGTGTATGTCCTTGAGTGTGTCTATGTGTGTGTTTAACAGAAGCAGAAATTACCAGGAAAATGCTCAGAAGGCAAATAAGAGAAACGGAATATTTTATACGACGGAAGACAAGTTGATGAGAAAATAGTAATTTTTCGTTTTTTTTGGCTACCAGATATAATGGTTTACGTACTAATATCAATATTTATGCATTTCTTTCTTTTATCCCTTGTCGTACATTTTGCTGAATTCCTGATCATGTTTTTCACATAAATCTTTCTAGTTTATTACATTTAAAAACAATTATATATATATATATACTGTTGTTTGTTTAAATGAAATCTTCTTTGGTATGTTTCATGATGACGATTATATTTGTTAAGGAAAAAATTAAAATCTGCTCACCATGAACGTGACATGTCCTCTGTTAGACAAAATCTCCAGATTTTATGCTTAAACATACACAAAAACACATTGACACACTCAGAATGAGTGGCGCTTACAAACCACAAGGAAGCATATGTATGCACACAAATGCACGCATGTCAACATAAATTGTCTTATTTAACACATTTATTGTTTTCATAGCCATCCTTACCATTATGGTTGTTGCTGTTGTTACTATTATTACTAATATTATTATTATTATTATTATTATTATTATTATTATTATTATTATTATATTGTGATTAAGGTGTCGAGGTGGCAGAATCGTCCACACACCGGGCGATACGCGTGACTGTATTTAGTCCGTATTGATGTCAAATACAGCCAAGGTCAAATTTGCCTTTCATCCTTTCGGAATCAATAAATTAAGTATCAGTGAAATTGTAGTGTCGGACCAGTCCCATCCTCCAAATTTCAGGCCTTGTACCTATTGTAGAAATGATTAGCATTATTATTAGTACTATGATTAAATCGAAGAGCTGGCAGAATCGTGACCACTCTCGAGCGAAATGCATAGTTCTGAGTTCAAATTTCGTCGGGGTTGACTTTAACGTTCATCCTCTTGGGGTCGATAAATTAAGTGCCAGTTGGCGTCGATATAATCGATATACTCCTCCCACAAATTTCGTATGTTGTGCATACAGTAGAAAGGATTATTATCATAGACGTAGGAGTGGCCGTGAGTTAAGTAGCTTGCTTACGAACCACATCGTTCCGGGTTCAATCCACAGGGTAGCACCTTGGGCAAGTATCTTCTACTATAGTCTCGGCCGACCAAGTCTTGTCTGTGAGTAGATTGTTAGACGGAAACTGAAAGAAGCCCGTTGTATTCATATATATATATATATATATATATATATATATATATATATATATATATATATATATATATATATATATATATATATACTATATATATATATATATATATATATATAGATATATATATATATATGTATATATACAACTTATAAACAAGTGTAAAAGAAAAAAATTCTAATGCAAAATATGCTGAAACTAGACACATCGTCCATAACCATATAATTCATCACTATAAGCACGCGTCTTGAAGAAAGCCGACAGAAATTTCTGAAAAATTTCGTTATTATCACATCGGAACCGATTTCAGAGTTAATTCATAAGACCTTCTCTTCGTCAGTGATAAATGCGGCAAAGAAATGAATGAAATACTTACTTATACCCATGAAAGAAGCAAACACTAAGTTATGAGCACAAATAAGTACCCCAAATATATCCAAAATAGAAATTCAGCAGCCAATTCGAGGCACGTGCGATTTGAACTGAAAACTCTCATATAGTGAGAGAGTCCGGAAGTGAACACTATTAAATTTACATCTAATGTAGGATAACATTTTTCAAAAAATGTTATCAATGGCCAGCATATTAACTAATACCTTTAAAGGTTAAATATATAAACAACGTGTAAACAAGGGCAAAAGAAAAAGAAATTCTAATGCCAAAGATTTTTTTCTTTTGCCCTCGTTTGTAAGTTGTTTATAAATTTAACCTTTAAAGGTATTTTTTAATATGCTGGCCGTTGATAAAATTTTTTTCGAAAAATTTTATTCTATATTATATATATATATTTGAAAGTTCGTCTTTGTTTGTGTGTCTGTGTTTGTCCCCCCAACATCGCTTGACAACCGATGCTTGTGTGTTTACGCTCCCGTAACTTAGCGGTTCCGGTTCGGCAAAAGAGACCGATAGAATAAGTACTAGGCTTACAAAGAATAAGTCCTGGGGTTGATTTACTCGACTAAAGGCGGTGCTCCACCATGGCCTCAGTCAATTGACTGAAACAAAAAAAAAGAGTAAAAGAGAGATTATGCGATTCTTTTCTTTCTTTCTTTCTTTAAGGAGGCGAGTTGGCAGTATCGTTACCACGCGTAGACTCATGCTTAGCGGCCTTTTATCTGTCATTACATACGGAGTTCAAATTCCACCGAGGTCGACTTTGCCTTTAGTAGAAATGATTATTATTATTACTACTACCTTTGTTCTTGTTGCTGCAAAGAAGCCGAGTTGTGGTAATCGTTACTCTGCCAGACAAACTGCTTCAATACATTTCTCCAGTCTTAACGTACTGCTTTCAAACTTTTCCTGATTTCGGGTTTGATAAAATAATTTTTAAAATCAGTTAAATACTAAGGTCGTTGTTATCATTATTATTATTTTTATTCGTTCATCTCCTAACATTGAAGATGTATTTCAGCGTCACATGTTAGCTATTTGTGGACTGAAGAAACATCCCTTATGCTTTAACCACTTTCCGTAGCATTCGAGTACTTACCTCCGATTGCAGCCCCTGAACGTTCATTGTACTTCTCAATATTTCTACATTGGCGAAGACTCCAAGATTTATTGGTGTTACTGCCACCTTTTTCAGAGACCATAACTATTGAACCTCTAAGGGCAAACTGTCAATTCTATATTTATTCTAGTTCTTTATCACCTGCCTTGTTGTCAGCAGGTCATGTTATATCTATGATCCAGTACTGTTTGCTTTATTTCTAAATCATTACTATATCTAGCTTCCTGTCATTTATCTCATGCTCACAAAGAATTTTAAAGTCACATGGGATTTTTGCCTTATCGTTTCGATAATGTATTCAGGTTGTGTTCGTACCACTTTCTTGTTCTGTCAAATTAGCCCAATCGACTATTCCTATTATCATGCTGACAGTTATATTATTTCTGACTTTGTGGTTTACATCTCCTTGTAATATGCCGTAGAGTTTTTCCTATTCCCTCCACAAATTCTGAACTTGTCACTCATTTTGTGTATTTTTACGGTGTTGTGTAATCTGTGTTTGACGCAATTAGCTCTTGGGCTGCACATATTAAGGCTTCTGCTGTCAGTGTAATGTAGCCAGCAGGTAGAAACGTTAGCACGCCGGGTGAAATGCTTAACGACATCTCGTCCGTCTTTATGTTCTGAGTTCAAATTCCACCGAGGTCGACTTTCCCTTTCATCCTTTCGAAGTCGATGAAATAAGTACTATTTGAGCCCCTTCCCCAAAATTTCAATCCTTGTGCCTACAGTAGAAAGGATTATTATTATTGTTGTTGTTAATTAGCATGAGTGTTTCTTCTCTTAGTTTTATTTCGAAATCTCAAGACCTGAAATAAAGAAACTATATTCATTGATAGGCCATTAAGATAAACACACCATATTGTTCAGTTACAAAATCAAGTTATGTGAGAAAAGAAGAGAAACGGAAGAGAGAAGAAAAAGAGACAAGAGAAAGAAAAATATTACAAAGTTCGTTATCGTTCTCCCAGCAGTAACGCTCTCCTCTACACGCGTGACGCTCGCCTTTCAACAATCTTTTGCATTCCTTTCTTAAATTATAGGCCATAGTTCATTCTCAAATAATTTTCAGCTCCTCCATCATTATTATTATTATGGTTGTTGTCGTATTTCAGTAGCCGTCTTTTTCAAAGTGTGCCATCATGGCCCCCACAATACACGGTTCTATGTCTCTTGGGTAATTGCTGTATACTTGTATGACATTCAGCTCTGACATATTTATTGAAAATAAGTTGGCCAAATTCCATTAGTGATACATTTTTCTATAGCATTATATATCTTTGCAAATACACGTTCACCACATACATTTCTTCCTATCATTTTTTTTTTCAATACATTGCGATTTATCTATCATTATATGATTGTTTGCTGTTCTGTTACATTAATTTTTATTCCTCCAAACTACTAGATCATTCTTTTCATTTATTCTTTGTTTTTCTTGTTTGTTTTTTTTGTTGTTTTTTTTTTGGTAAAATGTCATCTGCTGAAACGAAACGTTTTCATATGTGGTGTTTCTTTGAGGGTCATTGACAACGCTCAACCTTTTATATCCAACGCCCGTATTTAATGCATGTTGATATTACACCCGTTAACTTCATATTCAATATA
>NC_043004.1:85270673-85353173 GCF_006345805.1 Octopus sinensis
AAACGTATTCGTGTACGTAAATCACAGCCAACAGCAAATCTACCTGTGTATGTATATACTGTGTGTATTGAGGTATCACTACCTTCTACGTGTCTCTCCTATTTTATAAGGGGATGTTTCATTTATGAGGGTGTAATCCTGTACTTGTCTGAGTGTAGAGTCCTTCGGGTGCTTGGATAAAGTACGGATGTCAGGTCGACGCAGTGTGTCTCCATATTGGTCTATGGCATGTTGGCAGAATTTGGAGGGCTGTTCTTTGTCGTCATATTGTCTCAAATGTCTATTTAGTCTCTCCACAATGCTTCTAGATGTCTCGCTGTTGTATATCATTTTATTGTCTTTACAAGCACCCTCTATGGACCGCCTGTTATATGTTACATTTCTAGTTCTAACCGAATGCCAGGGTTAATCTTACATATCATGCAGTTCTCATTGCTGCATGTGGTATCCTGAAGGTGGTACGTCCTACGTAACTGTGATCTGACGGAGTTCCTTGACTTTTCAGCGATCTTAATTTTGAGTTTTGTTCCCTTCAGAGGTTTCGTAAATCTACGGGCTAGTTTCCCATGTGCATTGGCATCTACAAAAATCACTCCTTCACATTTGTCGGCATTGTACTACTTGTTCACCTTATTTGCTTTGCCACAAACTCTCTGTATCCTATTCCAGTCTTTACCTCTGTATCTGGGACATGCACCACGGGTTTAATTACATATGAATCTATCTACCTTCTTTCTAGCTCCTCTGTATACACGAATCATATTTTCTGGCCATATATATATATATATATATATGCGTGTATGTGTGTGTGCGTGGGTGTGTGTATGTGTATGCATACATACCGATGTACCTCAGCAAGTGGTGGACTTTGTAATAAAATGACTGATGTCGCTACTACAGCATAAACCAAGTACTAAACTTAAGCTAGAAAATAGAAGCTGAATAGCTACAAGCCATTTTAAATTCTCCTAAATTCTTTTCATTATGTCTTTCAACATTTTTCAGTTTTTCTTTAAGTGTTATCGTGCATTTAAACATGTTATAATAGTTTTCAAACCTGTAGAAATATTCACATTTCAGTATCAGTAGTAAATAGAATTTGTTTCTGTTTTTGTATTTGAATTTTTTTATTCTAAATGGAATCATAAATTTTCTGTTTTATTTTTCAGTTATGCTAATTCATTTAGCGTCCAGTTAGGAATATTGCAGCTATAACTATAGAATGCTAGATTTACAGCTTACTGTGGCTGTTTTTCGTTTCATTTTCTCTGCCTTCCTGTTACAAGCATAAATCTGATGCGTCTATAATTTCCCTATCCTTAAAATTTTCTTTCAAATAAGTGGGTTGCAATCTGTAATCAGCTAGCATACAATCTGAGGTGTGCGTTTTATTTTTGAAACCTGCATTGCAATTCTTGATCATATTCCTTGACCTAATATTAGTGGAAGAGAGTGAGGGTGGTTTATGTTTCAATGGCGTCTTCGACACACGCTTATAAGTTATATTCTCTGTGGTATGCGGGATCAAAGGCAGCTTGCTGAGACTGGTTCAGCTAAAAACGGGAAACAAAATTTAGCATAAATAATATAGCTTTGCAGTCTGCTCTATGTCCATTATTAACCTTCCTAGATAGAGAAATAATAAATTTCATTCAATACATATATAATCGATAACCTGATATGCGGATACAGATTTAGAATAGAAGTTCTTATTGATTGAAGATGTTATTTTGGTTTTAGAGATATTTCACATATTCCAATGTAAGAAAATTATATTCCATGTAGCAAATGGAGGATAATAAAGTCAGAAATAAGAGTGTTGAATTGATGGTTATACGAACTACATTATGAAATTTATATATAGAAACACACAATTATACATATATATGTGTGTGTGTGTCTGTGAGTGTACACGATTCCGCATGAGAGATTTTGTAATCCAGTTTGTATGATGTCTCTAACTGGTCCTAAAAGTATTATGGGTTCGATAACATAACATAGCATTGCATAACTGCTGTGCTCCCGAAACATGCATTTAGAATGGCGATCCCAGTTGTTGCACATTCATGAACATTCTTCAATATTCAATCGCATCAATATAAGTATATGAAGGTAAGTATCATAGGCCTATTGACTGAGATAATGTTTTATTCCATAGAGTGTTACAATAAAATCGAGTCTTCAGATACATGAAATACGGTATGTTATTCACCCGTTTAAAACCTTTAATAAAATCCGAAATTCTCCTGTATGTACGTCAGTTAATGATATAATATGGATCGTTAAATCGGACTTGGAAGACATTACACTTCGATAAATATTGAGACTTAGTGCAAAGATATGACCCATCTGATACTTTCAATGTAATTACGAGTTCTTATTTAAGGGTCCCAATATATATACCCATTTGCTTTTCGGTACACATCTATACCAGTAATCTTATCCATTTCATATACAACGTTCTGCGTACCGACACAAGCAACAGTCTAAGGATATGCAGATATGAATCTAATAAATAATGTTGAAACTATAATTCTATTACGCATTCGCCTTTCGAGAGTCTCACAATTTTATATCAGTATAAATTCCAGTAGTGGAGGCACATGGCCTATTGGTTAGAGCAGCAGACACGCAGTCGGCTGATCGTGGGTTCGAATCTCACACCGGGCGGTCTATGTGTTTATGAGCGAAACACCTAAGCTCGACGCGGCTCCGGCAGAAGGTAATGGCGAACTCCTTCTGACTCTTTCGCTACAACTCTCTCTCACTCTTTCCTCCTGCATCTTGCAGCTCACCTGCGACAGACCGGCGTCCCGTCCAGGAGGGGACTCTATATGCCAAGGAAACCGGGAAACCGGCCCTATAAGCCAAGCATGGCTTGAGAAGGAATAAACAATACATTCCAGTAAGAAAATTATAAACGCTTAGATGGTGCTATAGCATCATCTACTATAATAATACTCTTGTGTTTTCCTCCGTCACAACGTATGAACGAGAAAGGAAGGGGGTGATAGCTAAAGGAAAAATGAAGGAAGGGGTGATGGCAAACTTGGTAGTGTGAACGTTTCAACTCTGTGTGTGTATACGTGTATAAGTTTGTGCGTGTTGATGGCAAGTATGTGAATGTTTGTATGCGAACCAGCTTTCTTTCAGTAACAAACGATGATCGATGTCACATGACAACCACTAGATAACATTGACAAGTGTATTACTTTGATTTACCTTCCATATTTATGTATCAAATACTAAAATTAACCACCATTTCTGACGGCACGGGGTCAGCTATTAATGTTATTAAAGGCGATTCCAAAATATGAAACAACGAACTTCTCTACCATTAATCTATTACACAAAGCTAGAATAATTGTACGTTTAACCTTCACTAAAATATATATATACCCCTGAAAGGTGGAAGGGGGGGTCACTAGTTATGAAAGCAAAACACATCGTGGGGCAGAAATGAGAAACAATCATGTTCTTTCCGATAATATTTAAATACATATAACCTATTAAGTGTAGGGGAAAAGCGATTATTTAGATTTCTTTTAAGATGAGTTCTATAGAATATCAATAAAAATATTCATTTTTCTAAACGGTTTGGAATGAGGAGAGGAAATTAATAAGAGCAGTAAGAGAAAATAAGGATAAGAAAAAAAAAAAAGAATTGTGGAATTAGCCACTCGCACTCCAAGACCTGGATAAATATAAATATAATAGTTATCTATGTATATACTATACATGCGCGCGCGTGTATATATAAATGTATGTATCTATATTTATTTTTTTATTCTTTTATATATTTCAATAATTTGACCACTGCGATGCTGGAACGTATAACATTGAGAACATTGTCACCTATACGTGCTCTAAACACGCTCCCACGAAATCCACTAACACAAACAGAAACCGGCTCCCTAAAAAGAAAAAAACTCATCAGGCGCATGAAAAGACTCAACAAAAAAAAATCAGCCAATTAAAATATTCCCACTTACAACATCCACATTCGACAACAATGAAAAGGCTAGAGCTGGAAAAACTTCATCTACACACCGACATGAAAACCTCCATTGAAAATCAAAGAGCTGTGGAGGAACAGTGGGTAATCAAAAACATCAAACAGAACCCAAAAGTGTTCTATTCTTATGCAATAAGCATAGAACCATTGTCTCACCCATTGGGCCATTGATTGATGATAACGGCATTCCCCAACACTATGCTAAAGGAATGGCAGAAATATTGCAGAAACAATACTGCTCTGTCTTTAGTGTTCCCACTGATATTGACGTAAGAGAAGCGAACGAAGTTGACTCCCAACATAAAATCTCAGACATAACCTTCACTGCCACTGACATCGTAGCAGCAATAAATGAGGTCAAATACTACTCTGCTGTAGGCCTTGATAGATTCCCCGCTAGTCTCCTGAAGGAATGTAGACACCAACTGGTAGTCCGTCTGACCAACCTCTGGAGAAACTCGTTAGACGCATGTTATATACCGAAACATTTTCTATCCCAGTCAGTCATCCCGGTTTTCAAACAGGGAAACGGATCCCTCGCAGTCAACTATCGCCCAATCTCACTCACCTCCCACATCATTAAAGCGTTTGAAAGAGTGTTAAGATCAAGGATAGCTGACTTCATGGAGACCCACAAACTCCTAAATGCAAATCAGCATGGATTTCGCTGTGGCAGGGACTGTCTAACACAGCTCTTACACCACATTGAAGATGTACTCAAAGCCTTGGGAACAAGTTCGAACTCTGACGTCATATATTTTGACTTCAGTAAAGCGTTCGACAGGGTACACCATAATATCCTACTCACAAAATTGGCAAATGTTGGAATCCATGGAAAAGTTCTACACTGGATTAAGTATTTCCTGGCGAATAGAACACAACATGATGTAGTTGATGGAGTCCACTCAAGCCCAGCAAAATTCACCAGCGGTGTTCCCCAGGGGACTGTCTTGGGCCCTCTACTCTTCATAATTTACATAAACGACCTTTCCAGTGTCGTACATTACAGCAAAGTGAAAATATTTGCTGATGACACTAAGCTCCAACAAATCGCCAATGAAGAAGCAGACCGAACTCAACTCCAGTCTGATCTATATGCTGTGAGTCAATGGGCAGACAGAAACAAAATGCAACTGGCCGAAGGAAAATTTGAGCTGATGCATTTTGGAAGAAATTCCACACTAAAACAGCCATACTCTCTTCCTTCAGGTGAACCGCTCACAGCCTCTAACAATATCAGAGACCTGGGTGTAATTGTTGATGACGATCTCAGTTGGAGTGCACACATCAACAATAAGGTCGATACAGCTCGTAGGATGAGTTCCTGGATCTTAAGAACTTTCCGGTCCAGTGAACAAGGTGTCATCATACCACTTTCTTCCTCATTTGTACAGCCACACCTTGAATACAGCAGCCCACTGTGATCTCCCCATACAAGACAAAACATCTCGAGGATTGAATCACCCCAGAGGGCACTCACTAAACGAATTGAAGGCATGGCTGCTCTCGATTATTGGGATCGCCTTAAAGCCTTGAAACTCTACTCTCTCCAGCGTCGCCGTGAGCGGTACGTCATTTGTACGATGTGGAGAATATACCGCCAACTTTGCCCAAACGAACTGAACTTTAGCTTCAAGGTTCATCCAAGACTTGGACCACGGGTCATACGTCCCCTGCCCAATTCAAGATCACAGCATACATGTACACTGCAACATAATTTCTTTTCCTCAACAGGCCCTGCCCTATTTAACATTGTCCCGAAAGAGATCAAAGAGGAAAACGATCACATCAACTTTAAACGGAGTCTGGATAGATTCTTTCAAGGAATACCAGATAAGCCACCGATAATTGAATACAACTCACCCAACAAAAACTCACTACTTGAATGGACCATAACCAAAACTTGACTTAAACAGGATTCAAATAATCCTATCAGGTGGTGCTATTAAGTTAGACATGGCCTGGACCAATCATTGGTCGAAACATATCTAAGTTTATATATATTATATATATATATATATATATATATATATATATATATATATATATATATATATATGTATGTATGGATATATTTGTATATATATGTATATATATATATATTATATATATATATATATATTATATATATATATATATATATATATATATATTATATATATATATATATATAATATATATATATATACGTGTATATCTATATAAATATATATTTATACACACGCACAATAAGCATATGTACGATGCATATATAATTAGCTAGCTTGATATGTAGATAGATAGAAATATTAATAGTTTAATAGATAGATACATATATATATACATACATACTTACATGCATACATACTTATACACATACATACATGCATACATAGATACATAAATACATACTTATCGCTCAATTCATATATTCATATATTTCTGTGTGTATATACAGTAGGGTGCTTATGTGCTTGCAAGATTTGCATATTTAAGTGTGCATCTTTATTTGTTCGTTTGTTTGCTTGAATACCTGTATTTCTGTGCGTGAGAACAGGCGCAAGCGCATGCGTGAGCATGAGGAAATAAAAGAAAAAAATCTATAAAACATTTATTAATTTAGTAATATTCGCACTGGAAATCCTAACGCTAGAATCAGTTTCAAAATTCCTGCAAACCTCTGAGCATATATGCATAATGATTGTGTATAGTTGATATGTAAATACACGCAGAGTTGATAAAGCTGTCACGTGTTCATATGAGCGAGACACTCACAAACACACAAGAAATACATATGTGCCAGCGGGTGTATATATATTCATGTTCATACACCATGTGATGTATTTATATGTATATATACATATTTATATCGATATATTTATGTATTTATGTGATTAAGCGCATGTGTATATGTGTATGGAGGTGTGTAAATGTGAGAGAGAGAGTGAAAGCCTGAATCTGCAGGCGGTGATAAAAAAATGATATCAAAATATAGAAAGTAGAAATCGGGATTTAAATCCAAATGGAAGCTAGTGAAAAAAATTAACGTGATTTGTGTGAAACCTGAAAGAAAACACGTAGATACATCAATACAAGAGTAGATAGTGAGACACATAGAAACACATATGTATATCTAGAGACATATACAAACATATAAATATATATAGAAAGAGAGAGATAGAGAGAGAAAGGGAAAGAGGGAGAAAAAGATATGTTAATATATATATAGAGAGAAAGATAGATAGATAGATAGATAGATAGATAGATAGATATATAGATATATTATAGATAGATAGATATGTTTCTTTATTAGCCACACGGCTGCACACAGATAGAACAAATTACAAGGTAGAGCTTTTCTTTTGAAGGTATTAAAAAAAAAAAAAAAAAAGGAAGGGGGAGGTTCGATCAAAAGGGATCGTAAAAGGAGAGAAAGAGGACAAAAATAAGGGGGTTAAAAAAAAAAAAAAAAAAAAAGGGGGGGGGGAAAATTGATCAAAGGGATCGTTATCACAGAAATGTCAATATGAAGTGTAAAGGGGAGGACAGGTGAGGTTTACCCGTGGAAAGAAAAGCCTGCGGAAAAGACCACGGTAACTCGGTCAATGAAGTCACATTTTATATTTCTTTTTTTTTTTTTTTTTTTTTGCAAATAAGCAACTCTCTGTTTTCGATTTCTGGGTTCATAGGACTATGCTCAAGGTGGCTTCGTCATTCATACGTGCCATTCTTGCTACATTCACCCATCTTTTTTTAAAACATTCGCTAGACAAAACTTGCCTCTCTACTCTCACTTTCTTTTCAAGTGGTACTTGAAGAAGTTGATGAGAGATTGACCAGAGAGGAAAGTGTTTGTCTCCAATCCTTTCAGACGCGTCCACCCGATACATTCTTTCGCCATAGCCACAAGGATGATGAAAATAGCTCTTCCTTCCCGTTTGAAGGAAGGAGGCGTGACAATATTGACGATAGACTCAGCTGATAAACCGACTCGTCCCACACGTGACAGCAGTTGTTCGACATAAGCCCACAGGTCGGAAATTGTTGGACACTGAACGAGTGCGTGCAGAACGGTTTCGTCGCTCTGACCGCATCTCGGGCAGGTCGGCCCCGTGTTTCTCGAGCCGTGTCTGTAGAGCTTATCCCGAAGGGGTAGCGCTTCTCGGTAGCACTGCCAGGCCAGGGATCTCTGGAAGTTGTCCATGGGCCCTGGCCCGAAAGTCGTCCCGAACAGGCGGGTCAGGTACTCCTCGTCGACGTCCAGGTTCGCCCCGAGCTCGTCGTCGTACCTCCCCTCCACTAAACCCCTATAGAATGCTTTGGTTGTGTTGAAGTCACTTAAGGTCGACCCAGGACGGCAGAGTTGCTTGAGAGCAACGCGACACTCGCGGTGCCATTCGCCCTTCCTCGGCCTCTTTTTGATCCACGACTGCAGTTCGGTCATGGAGACGAGCTGCGGGAAAGCGTGCCTCACAAACGGCGACCACACCTGTTCACCGTCGTCTAATAGAGCCAGAGATGTCGCAGTCTCAGCGCGTGTCTGCGCATCATCAACCACGGCATGCCCAGCCCTCTTTTAACGGGTGTTGACAGCAAATGGATCGCCTGACCATCGGGACGCATCCTTTCCACAAGAAGCGAAAGAGGATGCGTTGTAGTTTGGTGATGGTAGGGTCGGGACAAGGTACGACGGTCAGGCGGTAGTAGATGACGGACGCGATGTACGTGTTCGCCACCTCCGCTCGACCTTTTAGGGACAGTTTCCTCTCGGCCCATTGCCGGGCGAGAGTGACCACCCTACTCGTTATCTCGTTCCAGTTCTTCTCCACTTGGAGGTCCGGACCAAACCAGACCCCGAGCAACTCAACCGGGCCGTCGGTCCAGCGTCCCACGACGGAGGCGCTGGTGGACGGCATGGGCTTGCTTCTCCAGGTGCCTAGTCGCAAGCCCACTGACTTTTCCCGGTTGATTTTCGCTCCTGTCACCGCTTCGTAGTTTTTCAGTGTCTCGCCGACCAGCTCGATGTGCTCGTGGCTAGACACTATGACGGTGACGTCGTCCGCGTATGCAGACACGCTCGTCCCGCATCCCAATTCTCGCGGGATGCCCCTTAGAGTCGCCAGCTTCCGCAGTAGTGGCTCAAGAGTCAATACGTATAGAAGCGCCGAGAGGGGGCATCCCTGACGGACCGAACGTGCAATGTCGAAAGGTCTCGATAGATGTCCATTTACGCGAATTACCGAACGGATGCCTCTGTACAAGGCAGCTAGCTATCCAGCCGCGGAAGACGGGACCGAAACCAGCCGCTCTCAGGACTGCCTCCAAGTATCGATGGTCTACCCTATCAAAGGCTTTGATTGATCCAAGTTGATCAGGGCCCCACCCATGCCAGGTTCGTTAACTACCCTGTCTATGATGTAGCGCATCAGATGGAGGTTGTCATGGATGGTCCGGCCTGGCACGGCGCATGTTTGCGCCTTGTCGACCAGTTTCTCGATGACAAGCGCCAACCTCTTGGCTAGCACCTTGGCCAAAATTTCAAGTCTGCATTAAGCAGAGTGATGGGCCTAAAGTTATCTATTACATTTCCCTTGTTTAGATCTTTCTTCAGCAGTGTTACGGCTCCTCGGCTCACAAAACCAGGAATGCTCCCGTTTTGCTGCCAGTTGCAGTACACCGCCGCCAAGAGATCTCCAAACAAGTCTGGCATACAATTGTAAAGCTCGTAGGGTAGACCATCCAAACCCGGTGATTTGTCCCCCGAGCATTCTGCCATCGCTTCCCGCACTTCCGCCGCCGTGATGGCACCTTCGCAGCACCCTGCCTTTCTTGTCGAGAGTCGTGGTAGGCTATGTAGGTAGGCACTGAAGTCCACCCTACGTTCTTGCCCTCCACTCGTTCCGAACAGTCGGGCAAAATGCTGCTGAAAGGCCTCACACATTTTACTTGGCTCGAGCAATTCGCGCCCCTGTTCATCTACCAGTGACCGAATGGTGGCTTTGTTGCCCTGTTGCGCCTCTGCCACCCGGGCCTCTCTCGCGGCTCCAACACCTTCGTTCCTTAGAGCACGCATCCTAGCTCTGACAGCACATCCTTCGTGTTTGGCGTTGAAGTGTTGGTCGAGGGCCAACCTCGCCGCCAAAACGTCGGATGCGATGCCGCTTCTAATTGCCTCTTCTAGCTTCTTAACTAGCTCACCCTCTACTCTATTTCTATCTATGGCTAGTGCTTTGCTGTACCTAATCGCTTCTGCTTTTACTGCTCTCTTGAGGGCAAACCACCATTTGTTGTTGATGATGGCTCCCGTCAAAGCCCTCTTTACTAGTGTGCTAATCCGGTCTCTGAAAACTTGTCTCGATGGGAAAGACGCGTTTAGTTTCCAGTATCCGGGACCCTGCCTAAGTGTCTTACCTAAGTCTAGCGTACATGTCACAAGTTTGTGATCCGTGTAGCTGACTATGTGGAATTGTGGACATCCTATGCTATCTCTATCTACTGTCCTACACAGTATCCTATCTAGATACGATCTCGACGACCCGATGCGGTTGCTCCATGTCCACGTTGGCGCATTCGGGTGGTCTAGTCGAAACCTGTCAGACAGTTGAAAGCGTCTGAGCAGGTCTCTGAGGCATTTGCATCCCCGTCTATTCCTATCTCTACCCACGTAGTCTACATGCGTGTCCAAGGTAGCATTCCAATCCCCCACTAAGAGTAAAGGACGAGACGTTCCCAAGAAAACTTCTAGACGTTGAAGAAATCCGCCCGACCTGTTAAGGGCGGTGCGTAAACTGATACGAGCCGAAAAGCGCACCCATTGCTGCCGTCGACATCCAGGACGACCAGTCTACCCTCCGGGTCTACGAATATTGTCCTTACATTGAGATCCAGACTCTTGTGAAAAAGTACCGCGGTGCCACTACCGCCCATTCTCGGCAGACAGGGGGAAAAATAAATGTTGAACTGTCCGCCAAACATGGTCTTTAGGGCCCGGGATTGTGGAGTCTGGTCTCGCTTATGGCTATGATTTCTAACTTATGTGACTTTATGTCATTTAAGAGGTACCCTTGTTTCCAAGGGGACCCCAAGCCACGCGCATTTACACAACCAATCTTGATCATAGTTCTAATGAATTAGAATACAGAGGGTTACTTACTGCTCGAAAGTTTTTGCTTTCTCCTCCGTTGGTTTGTCCTCGAGAAGATCCCAGTACAGTTTCTTTGTGAGATATTTTTGGCATTTACCAACCGCACTGGGGAAAATGCCTTTGAGTGTGTGGTGCAGACTTTTGGAGATGTGTATTATTTTGATGTGGTCTGGTGGTGTTGTGTATGGGTGGTTGTTTGTTTTTATGTCATCTTCTGTTATGTTTGTTTTTGATTGGATGTATTCCATCAAATTTGTGTTTTGGTGTCTATGGCTGTGAGCATGTTTGCTGTATATGTTTTTGTGGTGGTGGTGTGGCTGTTGTTTGCGTTGGGTTTTGAAATGTCTTCGGGAGATGTATTTCCCCCTGCTTTGTTCGTGTTTGCATTTGGTTTGGTTGTGTTTCTGCTCTTTATTTTCCTTCTTTTTGTAGCTATTTGCCATTCCTCACTGGTTTCGTCTTCCGACGAAATTTCTGAGGAATCAGAAGGGGGTAGGGGTATGTTGTGGGCTTCTATGTATGTCTGTGTAAGTGGTTGTGTTGTTGTTTTCGTTGTTGTTGGTTGTTGAGTGTTTGTGTGTGTTGAGTGCGGTATAAGGGATGGGGGATCAGTTTGTGTGTGTTTTCTTTGTTTTTCTGTTCCTTTGGGTTTTGCTGTTGATGGTAGTGTTGGTATTTTTCCAGGTGTCGAGTGGTTTTTGGTTGATGACGGATTAGCTTGGTGTGCTTCTCTTGTCGTCTTCTGTGTTGATGGTGGTGTGGGTAGTAGAGCTTTTTTTCCGGAGTGCTTTGGTTGTGGTAGTAGTGTTGTTGTTGCTCTTGGTGTGCAGTGGTTGGGCACGTCTTTTTCAAGTGTGTTTCGCTTCCACACAAATAGCAGCGTGGTCGCCTGCCCTCTACCACTATATAGAGTTTGTAGCCTCCTGGCAGTTCTATAGCGGTGGGTATCTTCTCTCTTGCTGCTTCATCCAATTGAAGCAGGAATTCGATTGATTTGCCCACATAGTTTCTCTCCTAGAACCGCGATTTCCAGGATGTTTGTCTCTGACATTGTCTCTGACATTTCAAAGCAGATGGCAGAGACCACCCATTGTGTTTCGACATCAAATGGTATGTTTTTTATTTGGACTTTCGTGACCCTTTTGTTTAAATAGACTGGTATCATTACCAAGTCGTCCGAATGTAGCTCCAATGTGGAAAAACGTTTTGCAAACTTTCGTTGAGGAAACGTACTTGGACTGTACCAAATTTGTTTCCCCAACTGATATATTCCTTGGAGTCCCATACAGGACGAAGGCATTTATCGATTTTTTCCTGCGGTGCATTTTCTGTTCTCTTCTTTTTTTTTTGTTTATTACTTTATAAATTATTGTTTTTTTTGCGTGTTTTCACGATGTGTTGTGGAATATGAAGGTGCAATTTGTCTCCTTCTTTGGAGAAGAGTGCCTTTGTGCGGTTTATCTCTTGTGTGGTGAATGTTACAATTGTCTTTTTTGTTTTGTTACGTCCGCAAAATTCGTTTTGAATTTGGCAGTAGAAGTGTTAATTGTGGCAGTGTTAATTGAAGTCATGGTAGTGGTGTTGGTGTTGGCGGTGCGGTATTAGCAGCAGAAGGCTTGGATGTAGCATTTGACGTCGTAGTAGTGGTGTTGGTGTTGGCGGTGTTGTCTTGGTAGGCGGCTTTGTGCCAATTTCGTTGTTGTGTTGTTGGTGGTGATGGTGGTGGTGCTGGCATTCATGTTTTCGTTTGTATTCATTTTTGAAATCCCTTTCTCTGTCCCTTTATCATCAACAGTGTGTGTGGGGAGTGAGGGGAAATCTAAGTTAATGTCTTTGGTCGCGGCGATGGTGAATGCGACGTTAGATTTGTTGTTGTTGTTGGTTGTGGTGGTGATGGTGGTGACAGCGGTGTTCACGCTGCGATGTTTAGCAGCTAGTGGTAGCAATAGTGTTTTGCTACCGTTCTGCATGACTGGCGGGCTAGCCACGTGGTTTCTAGTTGCCATTTTCAAAATGAAAAATGGCTAAAAAACCACGAAAGTTTTGAAAGTTTTTTTGTAATTTCGCCCATACAGGGGCGGAATTCTACGTGAATAATTCTCAGGTTTTTTAGTGAATGAATTTGCACAACGATTAAAACAAAATATTTGACAACAAGGAGTTTTAAACATGTAAAAGTGGCCAACTTACTTGGAGCCGATATGACTAGCGTCCGTCCATTGTGATAGAGAGAGGTGAGATAGATAGATAGATAGATAGAGAGATAGAGAGAGAGAGATAGGTAGATAGATAGATAAATAGATAGATAGATAGATAGAGAGAGAGAGATAGGTAGATAGATAGTTAAATAGATAGATAGATAGATAGATAGATGGATGGATGGATGGATGGATAGATAGATAGATAGATAGATAGATAGATAGATAGATAGATAGATAGATAGATAGATAAATAGATAAATAGATAGATAGATAGACAGACAGACAGACAGGCAGGTAGTCGAACAAGAAAGGCAGGTAGACAGATAGACAGACAGGTAGATAGAGAGATAAATAGATAGATAAATATATTGATCGATAGATAGGTACGTAGGTCCGTAGGTAGGTAGGTAGGTAAGTAGGTAGGAAGGCAGGTAGGAGGTTAGGTAGGTAGGTAGATATATATATATAGAGAGAGTGATCGATATATATATATATATATATATATATAGATAGATAGATAGATAGATAGATAGATAGATAGATAGATAGATAGATAGATAGATAGATAGATTGATTGGTAATCTTCTGACAATATCATGTAATAAACGTCTCGGATGAAACGTAAAAAGAAACACAAATGTACAGAGGCCACTAACGTTAGTTTATATTCTGATTTCTTGTGAGATGTTTGGAGCGCCAAACTTCCATTTCTTGGGGTTACTTGTTGTTTGACATCTGATATACTTAAAAGGGATATCTTTGCTCTCCAACGTGAAGCGAAGAGGGAAAAATCGAATAAATAAAATATTTTTCTGACATCTTCAATAGATTACACAATATATTTGATAGATGCACGTAAGTAAAAAAGATACATTAGATCGCATAAAATGGTGGACAGAGGGTGTAGTAAATAACCCTATACAAGTTTGCAGAGAACAAGTATTGGCGCTATCCTAGCTTGGAATGACCGCAATATATAAAAAGACAAGTTACTGGCAAAGGATGTCAATTGTGGTGTATAGAAATAAAATAACTTTCCGCTGATAAATTCTTAGAAGAGACTTATAAAAGGGACCGAAATGTATACGCTATATAAAATGAGATTGTAACATTTCAGACTTAAGTATCGTACATATTAATAAAGAATGGCAGAACTTTAAAACTGCCCTATTGTGATTGAGTTAACATAAAGTAATACAGTGTTCCCTTGAAGTGTCATTGTGGCTCTTCATCAACTGCGCTGTGAAAAAACCACTGCAGAGAATGTATACCATCAAAATGATTGAACGCTCTTATGGAACAAATATAAATAAACGTGTATTCTATTTATTTTACGTTTTCCTATATTTGGTCCGTATATCTTAATTTTAATATTATGAAGTACTGTAGCAGCCAAGACCCTACATAAACAGCTGATTGGGTGATGATGTTCTACATGGAGTTCGAAAGTATATATACTGACAATGACTACAGCATAAGCGAAACTAGCCCTAGACTGGTTGAACCTCAAGATTGTCATGGGGCGGATAGGTCTCCTGTCAATTCATGTATATATTTGAGTTTTTCTTACAGAATTAAAAGTGTCTCAATTCTTATTTATAGCAATATAGGTGCTTCGGCATGCTTAGTTACACTTAGTAACGATCGAATTTGTCCTTTGTGTTGTGACCTTGAAATATCGACACAGATAATAAGAGTAAAGGAATAAGGAGTTGGAGAGAGAGAAGGAATAAGAAGAAAGAACAAGCATTAAAGTTTACATTACAAACTTTTTCTTCTCTCTCTCTTCATCTCCTTATTCCTTTACTCCTGTCCTCTATGACGTCATTTCATTAATCTATACCCTTCTCATTTTCTTTATATCGCTGAAACAGTTATAAGACTGAATTTTTCCAATAACAAAAATATATGTGGCTTGAGATGTTTGCCTTGCCTTAATATTTGTTGTCCTTTTGAACATACATACATATATAATATATATATATATACTCTTTTACTCTTTTACTCTTTTACTTGTTTCAGTCATTTGACTGCGGCCATGCTGGAGCACCGCCTTTAGTCGAGCAAATCGACCCCGGGACTCACTCTCTGTAAGCCCAGTACTTATTCTATCGGTCTCTTTTTGCCGAACCGCTAAGTGACGGGGACGAAAACACACCAGCATCGGTTGTCAAGCAATGCTAGGGGGGGGACACACAGAGACACAAACATATACACACACACTTATATATATATACATATATACGACAGGCTTCTTTCAGTTTCCGTCTACCAAACCCACTCACAAGGCATTGGTCGGCCCGGGGCTATAGCAGAAGGCACTTGCCCAAGATGCCACGCAGTGGGACTGAACCCGGAACCATGTGGTTGGTTAGCAAGCTACTTACCACTCAGCCACTCCTGCGCCTATATATATATATATACACTTTATGCATATATGTGTGTATGTATGTACGTATGTGTGTATGCATACGCTTGCATAGCTAGGCATGCTCATATATCCTTAAATGATAAACTTCTGGAAAGATTTTCCGACTTTTACAGTACCAGTGATTTCTCCGAATGAACTTTCTCCTTTTTGGTTTTGAGATGCCTAATTTCTCAAGATTATTATTTGTTACATATCCCAGTGCTCTCATAATTACAGGTACAAACCTGAACTTGTAATCTTTCTAAATAACTGCTGATTTCTTAATATTTCAGCATAGTTATTCTCTTTTGCACTGATCTTCAGCTTTAAGTTAACAACTGCTGGGCAGCTTCCTTCCATAACTTCCCACAGTTTCTCTTCTCCATCCCAAATTATTATATCAGATCTATTGTGTTTACATTTTATTGTGGTTTTAACGAGACATTCCATCAGTACTCCTATTTATTATGAGTGGCTATAGCTTCTACCATACTGTGGATTCTTATTCCTTTGTCCTCCGGGTTATCCTTCCGACGGATTTCATTATAGAATGTCCTATCTACAACTTGATTCGATTCAAGCTGGTGCCTATCACTTAAGTATCAGATTGACACGAATCCTTAGTATTGTACATATATGTATAATATACATATACGTGTATATATTCATTGTGTATTGTTAAGATGTGCGTGTTATGATGACTATTTCACGTCCCTAAAGTTCTGCATTCCTTCACAGAGAGACCACCGTACAACAATACGATACATCAACAAAGAACTGTCTATAAACTATTTAGTCTCAAATACCTGTTTCTTTATTACCCACAAGGGGCTAAACACAGAGGGGAGAAACAAGGACAGATACACGGATTAAGTCGATTACATCGACCCCAGTGCGTAACTGGTACTTAATTTATCGACCCCGAAAGGATGAAAGGCAAAGTCGACCTCGGCGGAATTTGAACTCACAACGTAACGCAGACGAAATTCCGTTAAGCATTTCGCCCGGCGTGCTAACGTTTCTGCCAGCTCGCCGCCGTTTTTAGTCTCAAATACCGTATATCAGTAAACACCATTTGTGAGTGAGTTCGCCGCTTTCGTCTCCAGTTTGGTAATGTTCAGAAAGAGGCTGCATGATTTAGAAAGCAAAATATGCCTCGACTATCGCTCTGCATCTTGCAAAATGCCTTACTCTATGTTAAACGCGAATGAAAAGTGTTCAGATCGGTAGACAGAGCTGATAAGAAAGGCAACAGATTTGGAATAAACTTCATGTTTATTCTTGCAGCGAACTAGTTATCTGTCATATGACTCACAAACCAAAGCCGGCCCTAATTGGACAATTATAATGAACTGCTTTTGATGGCTCGCCTATTGCTTTCTATCAATAATATTCGTAGGTCTTAAGTCGGTGTGATGACAGAATCGTTACCAAGCTGCGAAAAATGCTTAGTGGCATTTTTTGTTGTGAAGTTTTGAGTTCAAATCCAGCAAGCTCGTCTTTGTCTTTCGTGCTTTTGGGGGTCTATATAATAAGTATAATTTGCGTTTTAGGGTCGATCTAATCGACCTACCCCTTCCCTCTATCTTTCTGGCCTGGTGCCATAATATAAAAAACCTATATTAGGAGGTGAGCACGAAGAACCGTTAGCTCGCCAGACAAAACATTTAGCGGCATTTCGCCAGTCTTTACGTCTGAATTCAAATTCCGTTGTGGTCACCAGTATCTTTCATACTTTTGGTGTTGAAATAGTGCCTTGGAAATGATTTTCATATTACTTAGATCAGTTTCATTTGAGATGATGTCATGGAAAATCATAAATCTCTAACTATTCACCATTTTTTGTTTATCTTTTAACATTTTTAGTCATTGATATTGGCGATGCCGGCGCTCCGTCTTCAAGGGTTAAAGCCGAACAGATTCACGCACGGATATATTTTGTAAAGCGCGGTTCTTATTCTATCGTCGAGTTTTGTTGAGCAGCTAGTTTATGGTAACCTAAACGAACTAAATCAGATGTTCGTGTAGCCAAGGAGCACAAAGATATAAAGATACATTCTACCACCTACGAAATACACCTACAATGTATTGGTTGGGTGGGATTACAATAAACAGCACGCGTTTGGCAAACGTGATGCTCAGTTGAAATGGTCCTGAAATCACGTGATTGTACAGTGAGCGTCTTAACCAAACTGTCATGGCGATGCGTTTATTTAAGTTTTTCAGATTATATTCCAAATTATATGCATATAACTGAGTTCAGCAAAATTCCTTTTAGAATCGAACCTGTTTTCTCCCGACACAGTAATTCATATTCATTTCTACAATATGTCAATACTCGCACTTGTTTTTTATATCAAATATTCCTTTGTTTCGCATTTATCCGCTTTTATTTATGTATCCTTAGATCAATGATATATTTCCACTTGTTTTGTTTCCTTTTATCAGCTCGAATTTTTCTATATTTTTTGTCTTTTATAGAATATTTTAACGAGTTGCCTAAATATTTTCAGTTGCAAGCCGTTGCGACTTAGATTTAGCAATGCTTTCTTGCTCGTTATATTTTTCTTGTACAAGGATTTATCTCTATGAAGGTATTTTTATCACCGTAATTGAGATTATTTTCCTATAAGCCGCGTGTTGCTGCAGTGTGTTTCTTTATAACTGTTGTATTCATGTTTCTACTTTCGTTTTGGGTTGTATTTTTTTCTCGTTTGACTGAGCTGTATAGTAATTCTTCATGCGAAGGTTTGTTTATCTACTTACTATGCTTCAATCTTTTGTTATTTTCAATCTAATTTCGTTTCTGCTTTGTTACGAAAGTCCCTCCCCTTTATATATGACCGTTTATTTTATTTACTACTTGTTATTTTGTAGAAGCTCCTCAATCTCCTATCTGAAACATTCCATTGCTTTATTTCAATATTTTTTCTCTTCTTCAGGAAGTTCTATATCTATAACCATATTCACACTGATTATGAATGTGAGAATGTGTTGGAGCAACTTATTTGCATTAGATTCTTTTCTTACTTCTAAGAGTTTTCAATCTCCATATCCCATAACGACTCTTGTGCCGTAGATAAAAGTTTGATTAATGCAAAAGCCGTGTAACAGATAGCACATCCATCATTACAGGACATTGATACTAGTTCAGTTAAATCAACATTTGAAGAAAAGTTCAGTTAAAAGCATTTGGTACATTACTGTACATTCAGGCTTTTTCGAAATTATAGCGTCTTCTTGATAAGTACATAGCTCTGTGTTATATCATTATGTGTGTCTGAGTGTGAATATATATGGCTGCATACTTTTATGTATTAGTATATATCAGTATGTGTGTGTGTATGTGTGTGTGGGTGTTATGCATATATATGTATGAGTGTATATATTTATATACAAATGTATGAGTATGTGTATATATACTTATGTGTGTATGCGTATATATGTATATATGCATATATATGCATATCACCGTGATCACCGTGACTGACCAGGTTATCAAATGTTGTTACACATCGCTGGTCACAATGCATTACGCATTGTTTTAGCCTTCAAATGACGCCACCCCGCTGGCTAAGCGAGCAGGCAAACAGAAGAAAGAGTGAGAGAAAGTTGTGGCGAAGGAGTACAGCAGGGATCGCCACCACCACCCTGCCGGAGCCTCTGGAGCTTTAGGTGTTTTCGCTCAATAAACACTCACAACGCCAGGTCTGGGAATCGAAACCGCGATCCTACGACCGCGAGTCCGCTGCCCTAACCACTGGGCCATTGCGCCTCCACATATATGCATATATATATATATTATATATATATATATATATATAATATATATATATATATATATATGTGTATATATATATATATATTATATATATATATATATATATATATACATACACACATAGATGCATACATACATACACGCACACGCACACATACACACACCGAAGATGGCGATGTATTTTAAATTCAAGTAATGTTTGGAGGGTTCAGTTAAATGGACCTGCCTGAAATGGGGCGGGGCGTACGTACGTGCAATTCCTGGCTCAAAGAGAATGGAATAGAGCATACCACCAACTGGTATGAAATAAATGATAAAAGCGCTTGACCGTACAATAGAACGTCACGGGTCAGCAACTTATGTCTAGAGGAAACTCTCTGGGGCTCATCTCATTCAGGCAAGACATAACTAAAAGGCATTCCAAAGTAACTGTTATGTACAAGCATAAGATCACAATATCATGCAAATATAGGATAAAAGCATCCTTCCTAGAACTCGAACAGAAAATTTCAAAACACAGAGATACTAACCAAACGTAGCATCAAATTGAACAAGAGAAGAACATATAAGCGAACTAAGCAAACATAAAAAAAACTTACTAAGAGTAATTAAAGGACGCATTAAGGAATCATCATTTGGCATCTTAGACAATGAACTTCAACACCGAAACAATATTTGCAGCATGTCCCTACAACATCTGAATTCATTGAGGATGTACCTACTAAGAGTAAGAGCAAACCAATGACCTTTACTAACCTTCATGACATATACTCACACAAATATCAACTTAAGTCTAGTCTCAGCACACATTTCTCTCTCTCTCCTTTGTCATTACCCTTCTTATTTGCGCTTTCCATTACATTCCCTTCTTCCCTGTAAAGTACAAACAGAACCGCCCATATACTCCACTAAACCATTCGATTGGTAAAAATTGATAAATGTCATTCAGCAAACTTTCCCTTCTTTCAAATTTAATACTATATCGCCTGATGAAATAAGCGCATAACCTAAGAATCATCCCAGGAATATGGACTATGGTGGTAAGAAACGTGGATTTTGGAAACGCGCATTAAGACATTGATAAATTTCATGCACATACACACACATATATATATATACATATATATATATATATATATATATATACATTTGTGTGTATATATACATACATGATAGATCGTTAACCACTACACGCATTTTTTCTCTCCTGTTTCTCTTTTTGTTTTTTCTGAGTCCCTTTCTATAGAAGAGCGTCGGCTCGAAACGTAAAAGACTTTTTCTATTCCTGAGCTTTATACTAATACATTGTTTGTTTTGTACACCACCTGTCTTCGTCTTTTATTTTTTTCGTAAACTCTCCCTATATGTATGTATGTATGTATGTATGTATGTATGTATGTGTGTATGCATAAAGCAGAAATGGGAGATATTTTAGGTTTAAACAAATTATAGTCGAATACCTATATTGGTGAGCAATGTTTATATAAGCAGATCAATAAATCTTTATATAAAAATGAGTGTGTGTGTGGTGTGCGTACGTTACTGTGTGTATGTATAAATGTATGTATATATTCCATGTGTGGTGTTTTGTTTAATAAATATTCTTCGACTGAACTTTATATTAGAAAAATCATTAGGTAAAGCACCTGAGTGCATGCTTAGAATTTGCGGTTCGACTTTCTGCCTCGTGAGTTCAAATCCCTTCCATGTCTATAATACATTTTGTATTTTTCTATTTAATAATACAATTCATAATTGTGTTGAATAAATTTTCTCTTCTCGATTTTCTTTGAAACCATACTTTTAATTCAATCGTCCGACCTGCCAGACTATGTTCCGTTCATTCAATGGGGCCACTTCAAACGTTAGGATTTAAACCGCCCAAATATTCTACCAGTTTCATAGTCAAGCCAGCTATATCCGACATCACACGAAAGCGGCGAGCTGGCAGAAACGTCAGCCCGCAGGACGAAACGCTTAGCGGTATTTCGTCTGCCGTTCGGTCCTGAGTTCAAATTATGCTGAGGTCGACTTTGCCTTTCATCCTTTCGTGGTCGATAAATTAAGTACCAGTTACGTACTGGGTTCGATGTAATCGACTTAATCCGTTTGTTTGTCCTCTCTGTGTTTAGCCCCTTGTGGGTAGTAAAGAAACAGGTATTTCGCGTGTCTTTACGTTCTGAGTTCATATTCCGCCGAGGTTGACATTGCTTTTCATCCTTTGGGTGTCGATAAATTAAGTACAACTTACGCACTTGGGTCGATATAATCGACTTAATCCCTTTGTCTGTCCTTCTTTGACCCCTCTCTTTAGCCTCTTGTGGGCAATAAAAAAATAAGGAACGTTAGCATGCCGGGCGAAATGTTTAGCGGTATTTCGTTTGTCTTTACGTTGTGAGTTCATATTCAGCCGAGGTCGACATTGCCTTTCACTCTTTAGGGGTCGATAAATTAAGTCCCAGTTGCGTACTGGGGACGGCTTAATCGACTGACCTCCTCTCCCAATATTCCGGGTCTTGTGCCTAGATTAGAAAAGCACATCCGGCTTCTTACAACTAACTTTTCTCCTGAAAACAAACAATGGCATCATCAAAATATTGAATCTAAGTGATGATGGGGGGGGGGTAGATAAATACAATGCGAATAAATAAGCTTCGCACATGACAGCGTAATCAGTGGGCTAAAGAGTTAACTATTAATTTCACATTTAAGAATTCCGTGTATGACACAAAGGAACTGTCGTCATGGAGAACGACGGAGATCCAGTCACATATTTACAACAGATCATACACTAAAAACGGTATTATTTCAGTTCATGCTTTGAAGCTATAGAAGCTTCTACATCAAGTGAGTTAGAAATTATATTTTTTGATGTGTATCATGCATGTGTATCCCTCTATGGAATTGCTGCCTCGAGACAGAACATAAAGCTAGGAAGACTATAAAATATTTATGTTCATAACGTCTGTTTTTTCATATATTTCAAGTCTTGTCGCCTTTCTTCTGCATTTATATCAAAGTTTTATCTCACTCTTTCTTTCTTTTTTTTTAACATCTTTCTTTCGTCTTCCTCGACTTAGTTTTCATATTCCCTTATTTTCACTGAACTAATCGGAACTCTGTTATTTAATGTTGTATTTTATATTTGTGATTGTTTCATATATATATGTATATATATATATATTATATATATTATATATACACATATATAATATACACATATATATATACCATAAATATATATATATATTATATATATATATATATTTGTATATATGTTGTGTATATATATATATATATATATATATATATATATGTATACACACATACATATATAGCTATAATATATATATATGCAAATACACAAAAGTATGCGAAATGTATATATAAATAAATAAATATAATTATATATATATATATAAATTATAATATATATACATATATATGTAGGCAAGTACATTGGTATACATGTATGTGTAAACATACATATATATATATATGTGTGGATATCTAGATATACACAAATATATATATATATACATACATATGTATGTATGTGTATATATATATTTGTATATATTTATATATATATGTATATCTATATATATATGAGTATATATATATATTTGTATATATGTGTGTGTGTATAGATAGAAAAGTTGATACATATACAGATACGTATTTACGTATGGGTGTGTCTGTTTGTGTTTATGGATGTAAACACTGTATATGTGCGAGTGTTTGTGTATCTCTGTGCTTGTATGTGGGAACCGCCCCTTACACACATACACAAATATACATACATATATATATATATACGTTTGTATATATATATATATGTATTATGTGCGTCAATGTATACATATGTTTGTGTGTTTCTGTATATATATATATATATATATATATATTGTACATTTTAACTCGCATACTGATACACATCCTATGACACACGTACGCACGTATATATATGTGGTTACATTCCTGAATAGAAAAATAATTTTCAAATATTCTACCTATAATTTTCGTTTCGATATTTTTCTTCTTTTTTTTCGCGATCAAATTCTTTACGTCTCTTCATTTTTGTGTCTCCTCTCTTTTTTTATACTGCATTTGTTATTTGTTATTAAGTATTTGAATTGTTGAGCGAGACTACCACACAAGTTTAGTTCGAAAATTTTATACAGTCGGAAGTATTCCAATTACTAAAGCAATACCAAGAGCAATTAAGGGTTCTCTAACCTACATACAGTATATAACCATCTCAACTACAATTTAAAGTTCCAATTCCTTACCAAGAATACCTCGATTCTCATTAGCAAGGAATTCTCCCAGAACACTTTGTTTGTAGAATTCGGGCAAGTACATTTAATGTTAAATTTTTCTGACCTTTCTCCTAACTATATAATGCATATGGATTAGAGAAAAGGCATATAATATGATTGGATGAATGCGTTTGTTTAATTATGCAAATAGACAAGACATTTATACGCTCTAATATTATACGACTTGTCATTCAGTTTATTACAAGAAACTTTATTCAGGATGTTTTCATATAACAATCCCTGAGTGTGTCCTTCATTCCCTGATTAATATGTACTGTCTCTCTTTAGCTCGCCCAATACTTACACTCACCAGATATATATATATATATATATATATATATAATTTCAACAATTGAGGGCAAAATTAATTAATTATTAATCAATTTCACCAAGTGTTCAGTATGCAAAGGGACCATTCAAGGCGAATTCAAATTATTCCAATATATAAAAGGGCTTAGTAAAATAAATTACTTTGCCGCATACTGAACTCATTAGAAATAGCAGCTAAAAAACTTTTTTAAAGCTATTTCTAATACTTAAAGAAAATCTCTCTCATATATAGTGTTTGCTTAATTCAACTCACAAAAGTTTGGGGTAGGACATCGAAAAATCAAATGCTAAGGTTATTTGAGAACGTACGTTTCAAGATTAGTCAAAACAACACTTCTATCATCAGCTCAGAATTCCTTGGTTTGGATTGGAAACACTGAAAATAAGACATACCCTTCGAAGATCTGCTCGTAACTAACAGTGCCAACAAATTTGTTGGCACTGTTAGTTACGAGGTCAGATCTTCGAAAGGGTATGTTCTTATTTTCAGTGTTCCAAATCCAAACCAGGAATTTCTGAGCTTGATGATAGAAGTGTTGTTTTGACTAATCTTAAACGTACGTTCTCAAATAACCTTAGCATTTGATTTTTCGATGTCCTTACCCCAAACTTTGTGAGTTGAATTAAGCAAACACTATATATGAGAAGAGATTTTCTTAAGTATTAGAAATAGCTTAAAAAGTTTTTTAGCTGCTATTTCTAATGAGTTCAGTATGCGGCAAAGAATTTATGTTACTAAGCCCTTTTATATAATATTATATATATATATATATATATTGTGTGTGGTGTGTGTTGTGTGGTGTGTGTGTGTGTGCGTGTGTGGTTGTGGGAGGTGCAATGGCCCGCTGGTTAGGGCAGCGGACTCGCGGTCGTAGGATCGCGGTTTCGATTCCCAGACCTGGCTTTGTGAGTGTTTATTGAGCGAAAACACCCCCCAAAAAAAGAAGCTCCACGACGCTCCGGCAGGGTGGGGTGATCCCTGCTGTACTCCTTCACCACTCTTTCTCCAACTCTTTCTTCTGTTGGCCTGCTCGCTTAGCCATTGCGAACGCATTGTGACCAGCGATGTGTAACAACATCTGATGGTCTGGTCGGTCACGTGATCACGTGATATATATATATGTATATGTATATATGTATCTATGTATTTGTAGTATGTATAGCAATATAGTATGCTTAGATAGATATATACATACATACATATTTGAATTTATTTTGCAAGATTCCTGATGTGAAATCGTGTGTTGAAACAGATATTGTAATATTTCGGGACGATCGTTTTGTCTTTCAAATTATATACCCTCATTACCTAATCGGTCTTCACTCAATAAACGAAATATAACAGCATGTATACATACATACATATATATATATATTATATAATATATATATATATATATGAGATGTATAGATTCATTTGTAAATACATTCATGCTTATGTGTATACGTATAGGGTACAATAAATAAATTGGCGGCATTATATACGTTATTTCGCGCATGCGCATTGCATCTTTTTTAATTTTGTCGACTGCACAGCATAGTAGGGTCAGTTGAGCTCCGACGCTATTCTCTTTGCCAGAAATTTAGAAACGGCATGATCTACTGCTTGGCATTTGCACCGGAAGCTCCAGCACGAACATTTCAGAGTGTTTGGGTTTCAATCTGAGGACAGTGCAAACTGAGGACATGTTCCGAGAGTGAGAAACATCAAACATCCAGTCAACACCATAGTCTTTGGAGTGATCACTAGTGATGGTGACGTTATACCTACATTCAACTTCCCAAGTAGCCTCACGCTCATCACGGAGGCCTACATCAACTGCGTACAGGAGGTAGTGCTGCTGTGGGTCAAGTGGGTGGCTGTTAGAAGACCCTATGTTTGGCAACATAATTCTACATCATTCCACACAAACAAGAGGAGCCAGACATGGCTGACTAACAATTTCTTCGACTACATAACCCCTAACAGCTGGCTATAGAACTCCTCAATCTGCAACTCCCTTGATTATTATTTCCAGGGCACTGTTGAGCAAGAGACCCCAAAAAACTCCGTGTAACACTAATGATGAACTGAAGGCAAGGGTTTTGACAGCATTCACCAATTTAAACAATATTTGCTGGAGATTCCAAAGTCGCTCGGAGCCCGTAGTTGAAGCCAATGACGATTTTGTTGAATAAATTTACTCCTTAGTATTTCAAGATATTTTTATGTAATTTTGGTAAATATATCTGTTAAAATGAGATGTCAAGTGTTATTTTCACGTTTGCGTAATTTTGTAGACAATTCATTTACCACACCCTGTATATATATATATATATATTATATACATGCACACACACACATATATACATATATATATACATCTTTGTATGTATATATGTGTGTGTGTTTACGTTTATGCGTTTACATATATATATATCAGTCTCTATCGTAGTCTTTGTTTGTATTTATATATGAAGTTTTTCAGACATATATATATATGTGTACGTGTGTGTGTATGTGTGTATGCGTTTATGTGTGCGTCTGTGTGAACACATATACTTGTATGTGCGTTATGTGTGTAAATGATTGCATACGTATGTATAAGTGAAACGATTTATGCAAGTAATTAGTATGTAAACCGCTTCATCTTATTAATCTAATTAGTATTGTAATCAGTGTTGCTGATGTTTTACCAATGTTATTATTATTGTTGTTGTTGTTGTTGTTGATACTATTTTTCTTTTTTGTTAATATTCAAGGATATAGGCTGTTTAGTACTAAAATCAACAATCCAATTAACGAACGAGCGGTGGGTTTTTAAAGTTCGGTATGAAATAATCAATACAATATAGAGAGAGAAGAAACAAATAAAAAAAACGAACGAGATAAGCCACTTTTACAGAAAAAAACAAAGAAAATAGAAATATGCGTTCTTATTACTGGTTTGGAACACCAGGGAATATCTGATTGTCCTTTTTTTGCAGCAACTGCGCTTCCTTCAAAAGAAATCTAGCTTGGTTCAGTGAGCTGGTACACTTTACAGATTTCAGTCGAAACTATATCTGCTTCCTGAATTTTTTATGAAAAAGGAAAGATGAATGCAATTTCCATACATCGTACCCAATCAAGTAGCGCCTATAAGCCTGTGTGGTACATTGCCAAAACAAAAGTTACTCTTAATTGAAGTTGGTCACCGCTCAATTATTCTTTTTGAACTGAGAAAACATGCGCCAATGCATGACTAAGAAGACAAGATTAAGGAACCCTGCTGTTCTCGGTAAACCAGATTGATGTAATCAAGTTCGAATTAGTCGACACAAATACTATTGTTTGTAAGTTTATAGATTTAGAAGTTCAAACATTACTACCACCATCATTATTATTTATACTAATAGTAGAATAGTGTGGCCTACTATTACTACTAATACTACTACTACCACTACAACTGCTGCTGCTGGTACTACTACTACCACTACCACTACCACTATCACTACTACTACCACTACTACTATTACTACTACTACTACCACTACTACTATTACTACCACTACTACTATTACTACTACTACCACCACTACTACTACTACAATATTCCAAATAATGATAGCAATGAATAATAGTAATATTTGAATACTAGTACTGTTCTTCTTATCATTATTATTATTATTATCATTATTATTATCATTATTATTGCTGTTGTTGTTGTAGTGTTATTATTTGTACTACGACTATTATTACTGCTGTTATTTTTGTTGTTGTTGTTCTTGTTCTTGTTTCTGTTTTAGCTGTTGTATTTGTCAGTGTTGTAGAGAGATATCGTTTCGTATATTAGATTATATAAAGGAAATAGCAGAAATATTTCTGTCACGATTCAATTGAATAAATATTGTTGGCACAAAAGTAAGTGAGCTTGTTATTATAAATTGTGCATTCGTAGTCATGTTATCAGCATATCATGATATTACTGATAATATTATTTTCCGAATGATATCGTATGCTGATAACAATTTATAAAGTTACTGAATGTATGCTCAAATATTTTAGCGGTGTACTGAGACATTGCCGCTCCTAAGTGTTTTGATAATTGTTTGCATTTATACCAAGTGATCGAGAGTACAAAATGACGTCAAGGGAAGTGCAAATGCAGTCTGATAGAAATAGCACGGCTGAATATTTAAGAAGACATTTTGGCTCCCTCGTGATTTCAGGTTCGATTCCAGTGTGTGGCACCTTGCTGAGATGTCTCCTAATATAGCTCCGGATTGATCAATGCCTTTTGAATGAATTTGGTAGATGCACCCTGTGATGTGTGGGTGGTATATATGTGTATGTGCGTGTGCGTATCTTTATTATTTGATTGAACCCTACGCATCCATTTCCAAGTAAGTTTCTCTCCCATCCTTTTCTATAATTCCCTTTTTCTCCTCTTCACCGTATTATATCTGTCTCTTTCTCTCCCTACTTTCTCTTTTCTCTCCCCCCCGCCTCGTTGTTCATGCGTGACAATCATTCATCATTTCTTTCCTTACGTGATCATCTCCCTTTTAGCTCAGGACTGTCCTAAGGACTGGATATATTCTATCTCTCTCTTCTATGTTTTCTCTTGTCGAAGAAAACATTTCTCAAGCGTTCGCTATTTTACACTTCTTCTCGTCTAACGACTCACCATGATGATTTTTGTTCGGTTTCCTTGAATATTTAAACGTTCCTAGTGCAAAAACAATTATGAGATCAGTTTCATTTTAGGTTTTCTTTTTTCAACAATTTGCCATACAAAATATACTTATGATCATTGTTTGGCTTTCCTTTCCTTAAGATTCTGTTTTAACACAATTTTGTGAAGGAGCTACAGGTCATCGTCGACTTACGACCACAAATAGTTTCGACTAACTGGTTGTAAGGCGATTTGTTCGTAAGTCGGCCAATAGGTAAACATAACATTTTTTTATATATTTTTTATATAATTTTTACATTCTTAAGTTACATTCCCAGGCAAAAGTTACACGCATGATTCTGATTTACATTATGAAACTGGCGTCAGTCAAAACTTTCAGAGTTTCAAGCAGTCATCTTATAAACAAATACCAGGTTGCCTCAAATCCTCCGCGAAAGGATATTTTCCCATCACTTGAGTTAACCACAGTGGCGATCGATAAACAAACCTAGGGTTAGCGTTTCTTCGTTGACATCATCCGCAGACATGATAATTTCGAAGAAATTACGCACATTATATTTCAAACGGAGTATTTATTATTGATGGCGCGCCAATCGCCGTAAAGTCGATCGGTCGAAAATCGGAGAGGTCGTAAGTCGAAGACAACATGCATTGTTTTTTCCCATTGAATATTGGGAATGTGTATTTTTTTCTGTGGAAGTTTCTTTACGTAATGCAGTATCCAGTTAATTATATGCTTGAATGATGTGCTTCAAGCATATAATCGCAGTATACAAAACAGTACAATAATAATAAAACAATACATAAATAAAAAAGAAACAACACAGATATAAGTCTACAATACAAATTAAAGATTTTCAAACTGCGGTATATTGACGAGTGTGTATGAGGCATTAGGTACATATGTGTATATTCGTGCTTATGTGTGGGATGTACATACAAACCAACGTATATATATATATATATGCATGAGTATACAAACGGTATATTTCATATATATATATATTATATATATATATATATATATATATATATACCTTTATAAAATAAATATATGAGTGTTTGTATTTATTTGAATGCTTGTGTGTTACGTGCTAATAGCGTATGCGGATGCGTTTATAAACATCAATGTATATGCTCCATATGTACTTAATTAAAAATTTAAATCTCATTTGGTATGAAAGATATATAATATATATATATATATATATATGCATGCAAGTGTTCGCAGAACCAAGAGAGACAGAGGAGAAAGAGAGAGAAATTGAGTGAAAGACAGAGACTGAGAGAGAAATAGAGAGAGAAAGAGTATGAGAGACAGACAGACAGATAAAAGGAGAAAAAATTGTAAAAAGATTGAGAAAATAGTGAAAATATAGAAACACCATTACATAAGGGAAAAATCAATGAATGTCTTAGGAGGAAATGAATTTCAAAATGGTTTGGTGGCGTATTTTTTTCTGAAATATTATATAAATAAAACGAAACCGAGCAGACTAACAATAATAGATAAAGAGAAAAGTTGACACATTAATGAATAAGAAATATGGGAATATTGTAACGAAGAAATATCTGCGCAAAAGCATGTTATGTAAGTATTTATCGACCAATTTATCTATCTTCGCCTGTGTGAGCATGCAATTACATATGTATATATTTGTATATCTAATCACTAATGTGTGTGTGTATATATGTATGTATGCATATATATATATATATATATAATATATATATATAATTATGTATATATATATATAATATATATTTACAAGTAAATAATAAACACACACATATATGTGTATATATTTATATATAACTATAAATATATAGATAATGTATATATATATATGTATATGTGTATGTACATATACATAAACATATATGCATATGTATATATATATATATGTGTGTGTGTGTGTGTGCGTGTGTTTGCAAACATATAAGCATATATATATATATAGGACAAAGAAAAGAAAGTAAGTATGTATGAGTAACAGAGTATGCGCGCGTGCGAGATAGAGAGAGAGAGAAAGAGCGACGGAGATGTATATGTAGAATATATCTATGAATTCAGTTTTATGCTTGTCTTAAAAATTGCGTAAAAGTGGAACATTAACATAATAAATATCTCTGTACATGCAATTCCACGAGTTAAGTATGTCATAAAGTGTGAGTCTTTGGAAATACAAATGCATAAATTTATATGAAATATGGAACAAGATAATTGGTAACAACAGTGTAGTAATGAACAAAGATGATGAAATAAGAGAATTAGTAGGTGTCTTGTTCTTTTTATTATATTTCTAAGAGAGGAGGGATGACGCATATTTGCTCAAACGTTCTTTTCAGAAGATCGTAGTTTTTGTATTTTTTCTGTTTTATGTTGGTGGGATATATCCTTTTCTTTTATTCTTTTACTTGTTTCAGTCGTTTGACTACCGCCAAGCTGGGGTACCACCTTTATTCAAATACATCCACCTCAGGACTTATTATTTGTAAGCCTAGTACTTAGCCTATCGATCGCTTTTGCCGGACCGCGAAGTTATGGAGACATAAACACATCAACTTCGGTTGACAAGAGATGGTGGGGGAACAGACACAGACACACACACATATACACATACACATATGCATGTGTGTATGTATATATTATATATATATATATATATATATATATATACATACACACACACATACATATATATATATATATATATATATATATATATATATACATACACACATATACATTATAGATATATATATATAATATATATATATATATATATATATATATATATATATATATCAAGAATAAAAAGCTTTGAATGGTACAACAATGCACTATAATACAAAAAAAATGGGCGACTAAATTGCTAGGTTTATAGCACAAACAATACACAATGCTTCAAGCGAACTACAATACTCTATTCCTTTGTGAATGTGGCCTCTCTACGCGCCTAGAGAAACACCCAAGTACCTCAATTTCGTCTACTTATTACTTCAGTCTACAAGAGGAATAAAGGTAGAATGAGGTATTTTTTGTCTCTTGGCTGAAACAGCTGTAAGTTATTTTCCCAATTTATATTCCTGTATGTTATATTTTAATAATTACTGGTATCTTTATATATTAATATATTTTATATGTAAAGTATATATGTTATACATGTATGTATATTCTTGTAATTGTCATTTTAGTTAATAAATAAATAAGTTAACGTAATATAATGTCTAAAATTTGATGGACCACCTATTGACCCCCTCCATTTTCTTATTGTTCTCTTTCTCTCTCTCTCTCTCTCTATGTATATTTATATATATGTGCGTGTGTGTGTGGGTGTGTATGTGTGCGTGTGTGTGTGTGTATGTGTGTGCTTGTTTTTACGCTCAATTTTAATTTTAAAATTTACATTAATTTGAAGGTTTACCCTATAATGTATAGAATAAAAACTTATTCTTATAAAAGAATGTTGTTGTGACTTCGTAATTTCGGTGGGGTTAGACAATGTCAGTATATATTATTATTTTGGGTTCTGGTATCGTTCTTGTTATTATTAACGGTATTAATATTATTATTATTATTATTGAGTTAAGTCGGCGATCTGGTTGCATCGTTAGTGCGCCGGGTAAATGCTTTGCGGTATTTCGTCTGCTGCTACGTTTTGTGTTGAATTTCTTCTTGCGTCGACTTTGTATTACATTCTTTCTGAGTCGATAGATTAAATACCAGTTGTGTACTAGGGTCGATCTAATCGACTGGCCCTCTCGCCGTAATTTCAGGCCTTGCGCCTAGATTAGAATGAATGTTATTATTATCATCATTATTGAGTGAGAGAGCAGTGCATGCCATCAAAGTGACACTGGGGTAAAATATACGAAGTCCAGTATACCCATCATGACTACCCGTCTGATAAAGGTACACTAGGTACATACATCACAACCATATGTGCGCGACATGGTGATCGCGTATCAAGATAGACAGCACATGACCTTGCAGGTAGGGCCCAGTTAGAATTTTCTTCTGGTCGAGTAAACCATCTCGCTCAATAGGTTCCTGAATAAAGGTTGTTTAAGGATGTTGAACGAAACACCCATGTTTCCAGAGGTGAATTATTCAAACCCCAAAGAATCCCTCTCAACACATGTCTATGATGCTCCCCCACTACTTCTTCTCGTGATCAGTGATTCACATATCGTCAGCCACTAAGGGACATGCTCAACTGGTTAAGGTTAAACAACTGACAAGCAAATCTGTGGTATTGAGCAGAATATTTGCTGTAGGCCATCTTTTATACCGAGAGAAAACATTGTACAGGATAGCACTTCCAATCAGTTAAGATCAGAAGGTACGAGTGTCACTGCCTGGTACTGCATCAGGGCATTCATCAATCATCATCATCATCAACATCATCATCATTATTATTATTTTATTATTATTATTATTATTATTATTATTATATTATTATTATTGAGTGAGAAAGCAGCCTATACCATCAAAGTAACCCTGAGGTTTAATTATACGGAGCCCAATTCACCCATTATATTTATTTATTGATTTTCGTTATTATCATTCACTTATATCTTGTATATTTCTCTGTCGTTAACTTTGTAACAAGTAGGTTTTCAACCTTCTCAAATTTTACGCTTATACCGGTTAATTGCGAAACGTGCATTTGTAAAACTTGGCGTTAACTTTGAATAGCTTTGTCAAATATTTATCCACAGAATCATATACAAACATATTTTCTGTGGCCTGCGAAACTTTCATTGGTAGTGGGGCTATTTTTAATATTTGATCTTTAATTTCTATGAAAATTAAATTGTTTCTTACGAATTATATTCGTGTTTGTATGTCTATATATAGATGACTGTTTGTGTGTGAGCATGTTTCAGTAAGTGTCTGTATGTGTATATGTGTGTGTGGATGTGGATGTATTTCAAAGGCAAAATTATTAATAGGCGCAGGAGTGGCTGCGTGGAAACTAGCTTGCTTACGAACCGCATGGTTCCGGGTTCAGTCCCACAGCGTGGCATCTTGGGCAAGTGTCTTCTACTATAGCCTCGGGCCGAACAAAGCCTTGTGAGTGGATTTGGTAGACGGAAAAAGAAGCCCGTCGTATATATGTATATATATATGTATGGTATGGGTGTATATATGTTTGTGTGCCTGTCATCGCTTGACAACCGATGCTAGTGTGTTTACGTCCCTGTAACTTAGCGTTTCGGCAAAAGGTATCGATAGAATAAGTATTAGACCTACAAAGAATAAGTCCTGGGGTCGATTTGCTCGATTAAACTCAGTGCTGCAGCATGGCCACAGTCAAATGACTGAAATATCTAATAGAGTAAAAGAGTAAAACATTTAACAGAACTGCTATCGATATCAACATGCATTCCCTTCAGTTATTCTGTGAAGGAATTCACTGGACGCTAGTGATATTCCCGACAATTTTCTCTCTCAGTCGAATAGCCCAGATAAGAAAAATGGCAAAATATTACGACTAGTCTCACCTCTCATATCCTGAATTTATTTGAGACGTGTTGAGAGCTCAAAGAAATCAATTTCTGGAAATCAAGATGTTTGCTTATGCCTAACCAGCATGGTTTCTGCAATAGGAAGGACTCCATAACACTGCTACTGCATCATATTGATGACATTCAAAGGGCTCTGGGTGTGGGATCCAAAGAAAGTATTATATATCTTGTCTGCAGCAAGACCTTCGACAAGGTTGATCACGGATTATTATTAAAGAAACTGTCCAACATTGGATTCCGAATGTATTGAATATTTTCTGGGGAACAGAGCCCAGCATATGATGATTGATACTGCTCGATCAACCTCAACATGTGTTATTAGTTGAGTTCCACAAGTCAAAGTGTTGGGCCCGCTGATTTTGAATATTTACATGAATGACAATATTGATGTCATCAAACACAGCAGCATTAGAATGCCAGTTCTGAGGTCGCCCACAGGCAGGGTAGGCGCGGGACTAACCTTCCGTCGGATCTACTAGCTGTTATCCCAAGAGTGGAAAACATAATATACAGTCAAACGAGAATAAATTTGAATTAATAATCTTCAGTAAAAAGCCTGCGCTTAAGCTACCGTACACACATCCCGTGGCATCAAATACTCTTAGGAACCTCTGAGTAACTGTCGACAATAATTTAAGCAGGAGTGCCCCACATGAACAACAAATACGACAAGGCCCACAGGGCGTGCTCCTCGATGCTCAGGGATTTATGGTACTGCTCAACACTTTATCCTCGACCTCAGGACTATTTTGATCCTACTCTTCTCCACCTTCGCCTGTCCTTACCTTGAAAACTATTTTCTACTGTGGTCCGCCTACAAGAAAGGAAATTTTATAAAACATGAAGCATCCAGAGATCAATCCCAAAGAAAAAAGACGGTATCACAGATCTTGATCATCGGCATCACCACAAGAAAAACCGGACGTTATTCCTCCAATGCCTCTGCGGATGGTATATCATTTGTATGAAGTAGAAGATATCCCAACAGTCTTACAAAAGGATTTTGGCATCAACTTCAAAATTCATCAACGCTTAGATCACAGGTGCTATCCATGCTTTAGAAAAATTGCTTGCATACCATCGAAATGGTAAGACAAAACTACTTCACGTCAACTGGCTCCTGATTTTTTTAACATCATGCAAAGGCGCACAAGAGCTGAAAACGGTCTCATAGCATTCGAACGGGTCATGGATGAATACTTCCCACAAATTCCAGACAAAACACCTAGACCCGGATTATATCATTTAAACAATCATTCAATTTGCATCGGTTATCGTGCCCAAAGACTGACTGTAAAATATGAGACGGCAAGAAATGTCATTCCCATTTTTGCAGATGGTGCAATTAATTTGGTAGTAATTAGCTATGGCTTGCGTCAACTTTGGTCGAAACTTATCGAAATGCCTAAGCGAATATATATATATATATATATATATATATATATATATATTATAGATAGATAGATAGAGAGAGAGAGAGAGAGAGAGAGAGAGAGAGATACACATATATATATATATATATATATATACACATTTATATCTGCGTATACACGCACAAACAAACACCATATATATATTTAGGTAGATAGAGAGATATATATATACATACATACAACATACATAAATACATACATACTCACACGCATACATATCTATATATGAGCGCGCGTGTGTGTATGTATATATCCTTAGACACAAACATGCATGTATATATATCTATGTATGTTTCTATTTCTGTATTTATGTGTGTATAATATACATATGTGTATATAACGCAAGTTTCTTTAATTTTTTATCAGATGGTACAATGTCGTTTATTGATATGCGTCAACTAAATTTTGCGACAGTAACCGCTTTGAATTTGTTTGATTTCATTTTACTATCTGACGATTACATAATGCAAAATTCAAATGTTACCAAATTAAAGGAATGTCAATGTAATTGTATTCATTGGCATTTAAAAGTTAGAATGGAGATTCTAATCTGACGGAAATAAAGTGGATTAAAATACACGTAGGAATGAGACAAAATTTGAATCAGCATGATCTAGTAAATTTGGTAGGTGTGCAAATTTAATCTATTAAATTTAATGTGAATGTGTAACTAGTTGTCAAAATGTTACCTAGAGAGAAATAAACTTAGAGTAACTTAATATTTGCTTGTTTTAAAATAAAATACAATGTTGCAAGTACTGTAATTAAGTAAATGTATTTAATGTTTAAACGTTAGTTGCGTCTTAGATTAATTAATTGAAAATAAAATAATGTAAAACACGACTTTCTGAGTTCAATCAGACCATTAATTAATGGGTTATGGAAGCACTCCGTCGGTTACGACGACGAGGGTTCCGGTTGATCCGAATCAACGGAACAGCCTGTTCGTGAAATTAACGTGTAAGTGACTGAGCACTCCACAGACACGTGCACCCTTAACGTAGTTCTCGGGGATATTCAGCGTGACACAGAGAGTGACAAGGCCGGCCCCTTGAAATACAGGTACAACAGAAACAGGAAGTAAGAGTGAGAGAAAGTTGTGGTGAAAGAGTACAGCAGGGATCACCACCATCCCCTGCTGGAGCACATGTAGCTTTTAGGTGTTTTCGCTCAATAAACACTCACAACGCCCGGTCCGGGAATCGAAACCGCAATCCTATGACCGCGAGTCCGCTGCCCTAACCACTGGGCCATTGCGCCTCCACACATTAATTAATAATACAGTTATAAATACAAAGTATGTGGCTGTTATCGAAAATTTTATTAAATATGAGTGTCGTTATGTGTTAATCTTACATCTTTTACTTGCATCATTCACTGGGCTTCGACCATGCTGGGGCACCGCCTTAAACTTTTTAGCCGATCCGTCCGTCGTTTGCTGAACATAACAACAGGAGGCGGAGGCGCAATGGCCTAGTGGTTAGGGCAGCATACGCGCGGTCGTAATAATGCGGTTTCGGTTCCCAGACCGGGATTATGACTGTTTATTGAGCAAAAACACCTAAGCTCCACGATTTTCCGGCGGGTGGGGGTGAACCCCGCTGTACTCTTGCACCACAAATTTCTCTCACTTTTTCTTCCTACTTCTGCCACAAAGCAGAACGACTATGGTGTGGTAAACTTTCAGACCCTAGTCTAGATTGCGAATCCTCTGTACTCCAGGATAGTTCTGCTCTCCACCCGTTAAAGCCACCGTTTACAGAATAAGGATAACAACATAGCTTTCGCGCCCGTGCAACCGCCAGACGATCGCACGTGGTGGGTGCATCTTGAAGTTGCTACACGCATTCTTAGTAGTTAGAGTAGGCTCGAATTAGAGATTATTTATTCTTTGGGGCTATTGACATGAGTCCTGATTAGAAGAAGAAGAAGAAGAAGAAGAAGAAGAAGAAGAAGCAACAGCAGGAACCAAGCACGTGCAAGGGCGCACACATACACATGCACGCACACACGTATGAATATCACATTTATATACACACACAATTACTTACATTCATACATACATATATACATCCATTGTGTGTATTAGTATGCGTGTGTGTGAGGGTAAATTTTCCAAATAAAGAAATTATACACATGTATGAGGAGATGCTGAAAAATTTTTGACTTTTAGGGTGTCGCGAAAGACCTGCTTAGAGGTCCAAATATCTGAGTTCTTTTTACAGCTCTTAGAAAAATTGAAAGGCCGCCGCAATAACGGTATGAATTTGAGAGAGGCAAGCATTAAACAAAATCATAAACAACTTATCCTTCTGTATATTCTTTTACTCAAAGCCAGGAACTTTTCAACATCCTATATTAATATGATTTTGTCATATACTTCAACAATTAAACGCTTTTAGCCGCAAAACTCAAAAAATATATATACTAAAACCTTTAGCTATACAAAACCCTTGAATCAAAATTTACTTCCATCCTTTTCACTTTAGCTACATATGTTTATCTATATTATATTTGCTTAATTTATCTTAAGAATACTTCAGTTGAAGTATGATGGGAGAACATTTATTCTGTGAAAACGTATCTTTGTATTTGTTTTGTTTATTGTTTTTCATACCTATAAACACATTGAATAAAATTATTCCTCACTTATGTTAAAATGTGAAACGTGACTCTTCGTCAAGGAACTTAATTTTCAACGTCATGGTTCCGGGTTCATTACCAATGTGTAATACCTTGGGCAATTATTTTCCATTATAGGCTCTGACCGACCAAAGCCTTGAGAGTAGGTGTAGAAGACGGAATCTGAAAGAATCCTGCCGTGTGCGTGTGTTGTGTGTGTGTGTGTGTGTGTGTGTTTGTGTGTGTATATTTATACGTATATTTGTTCTGCTTATCATCACACCATCGCTTGACAACTCGTGCTAGAGTTTTTACGTCCCCGTAAGTTGGCGGTTCGCTGGAAGAAATCGATAAAGTACCAATCTTGAAAAATTTAGTGGTGGGGCGATTCATTCGAGTATATAAATTCTAAGGTGGTTCCACATGGCGGAATTGCAATGCCTGAAACAAGTAAAAGATAAAAGATAGCAGAAGGCAATCTTTATATCCAACTTAATATGGATATCTTCTTAGAAAACCGAATACTGCGTTATTAGCTTTGAGATATACTCACATATTGGTTGTGTGTGCATAAGCCACACACACAGATCGTAACAGATCTCTCATGGACGCAAGATTTCATATGTCACGTGATTTCATTCTATCGGAAATCATCAGTGGAAAACATCCGGTCACCGCATGACTCTCAAATCTCGTTACCAGGCTATATTGAACATCAGCATCTTTTGTGGGTACTGATGACGTAAATAGCCAACAGGCTTATTTAGAAATATATATTTGCTATGGTAGCAGTATTATTAATACAAAAATGTAATTTCTATGTCAAGATTTACATGGATGTCTCGTTCGGACACCTTTTTTTAGACTACGTTATTAGATTTGAGAGATACCTTCAGGAATGTATTGGATTGTTCAGAGAGTTCGTGCCGATTTATAGTAGCTTACATTTCGACTTATTTTAGAACATGGTTGAGTCCATGAAATAGGATTCGACTACACATCCATTTAGAACAGAGTTTAAGCTACCTTTTCGTGGAAGAAGGTTTATGTTCCTATAACCTGTATTAATTCTGTAACCCTTGAAAATGGAACATAAGGAAGTTACAAGGTAGTTCATTTTCGGTACTTGATGCTTTAGGAACCAGACAAAAATTGCTGCTGCTCGGTTGGGATGTTTTACCCTCTCCCCTCCATATTCACCAGATAGTCTTAATGGTAAAAATTTCAATTCCTTGGATGACATAAAAAGATACCTTGATGAATTATTTGCCATGAAACCACCTCAAATCTTGAAAGGAGATATTTTCAAATTAAAGGAAATATAGAGACACATTGAGTAACAAAATGGTTCAAATTTGCTTGATTAAAAATGTAATGGCAAGTATATATTGACCGTTTTCTTTCCTTTAAAAATCGGCACCAACTTTCCGGACAGCCCAATACTTGGCGCATAAAAGCACACACATCGATTTGTGAAAACATTCAGTTCGGCGAATCGTATCACGTCGCTACTGATAGGCGTAAGTAAATTTTGTTGCATTAAAAACTTCGGTATTAGTTTGATTTAATTTCATTATCTAACGATTACATAACGATCGCATAATGCAAAACGCAAATGATACCAAATCAAAGGAATGTGAGTTGAAGTGCATTATTCTCACTTAAATTATTATCTGACGGAACTAAAGTCGGTTAAAATAGATGCAGGAACAAAATTAAATTCAAATTTGCATGTTCTGTTAAATTTGCTTAGTGAGTGGAATTAATCTATAAGATTTTAAGCGAATGAATAACTAGTTGTACTAATGTTACCTACCGAGAAATAAACGCAGAGTTACTTAACACTTGGTTGTTTTAAGATAAAATTCTATGTTGCCTGTACTATAATTAAATAAACACAATTAATCTTTGGACATTAGTTGTGAGCTAATTTAATTAATTAACTTAAAATATAAATTAGTAGAAAATGAGTTTCTTAGGTCAATCAGATTGTTAATTAACTGAAGAAGAATAATAATTAAGAAGTATGTTGCTGTTATCGAATAGTTTACTTGATACAGGTCTATTTGTATGATGTTAACTTTTTTCATTGATTTCCAATTTTGGCAGAAGGCCAACCATTTCGTGGAATGGGATTAGTCGATTACATCGACGCTAATGTTCATCTAGTACTTATTTATTGACCCCGAAAGAATGAAGGGCCAAGTTGACCAAGAGGGAATTGATTATACAGAAATTTAAATCGTCTGGATTGTTCTAAAATTTCTGTAGGCAAGTCGAAAACATATTTCCAGTGACGATTGAAATGTAGAACATGAATGACGTAGATTCAGAGGATTCTGAGGAAAGGGTTTTTCGTTGTTACTGTCTAATTTCCCAAATGTTTCTATTGGTTTAAAACGTTCGCTTACAACGTTCTCATTGCTCCGCGGAATTTGAACTCTGAACGTAAGCACGGACGAAATGCCGACAAGAATTTTGCCCGGGCTGCTCTCGACTCTACGAGCTCACTGCCTTCGTATAGTTTATATTGGTTTCAAATTATGGCAGAAGACCAGCAATTTCAGGGATAGAAATAAATCGATTACGCCGAGCTCTGTCTTCAACTGGTATTTGTTTTATCGAACCCAGAATTATGAAATACAGAGCCAAATGCTTCCGACTCTGCCAGTTCGCCGCCTTCGTAAATGTTTATATTAAAAGAGTTTTAAATAAATAAATGCGCCCTTTTAAAGCTTAACCAGGCTCATGGGCCCGCTTTCCCGGTTTCAATGGCGTATGTTTTCCCTAGCTGGACGGGACGCCAGTCCATCGCAGCTCTACTCATTTTTACCAGCTGAGTGGACTGGAGCAACGTGAAATGAAGTGTTTTTCTCAAGAACACAATGTGTCGACCGTTCCAGGAATCGAAGCCACGATCTTACCACCATGATGCTGACACCCTAACCACTAAGCCACGCACCTCCATAAAAGTGTTTTAGGTCGCATTAAAATATCACAGCGTTGTAAGATATTCATTTCTTCTTGCATTTATAGATGCGTGTTGTTAACATATTCTTCCAAATAATTAGTTGTCAAACTCATTTACGTATTGCCCATTTTCCTCCATGAACTAATTACTGGAACTCAGAGAGAAATAAATGTATTCCACTTAAAGATTGGCTAGACTGAAACTATGTGAAATGGTAGTCCTGTTAGCGGCGAGGGTGGTACATTTATCTTCAGCTAGGGATATAAATATGAGAGCTTATTTGCATCACAATTCCGTATGAGAGGTTCCCTCATGCAAACTATCGCAGCATTATGGGTTCTAATTAAAAAAAAATAACGCCCATTTTCAAGTGAGAATAAATATTATCTTTTGACCTTAATACTGCTTATGTGTCCACTAAGTAATATATATCTTACACCTTGTTTTCTTCTTTTACTTTGGCCATGTCTGGGCACCGCGTTGAAAGGAATTTAGTCCAGCAAATTGACCCCTCCCCCCAGAGACTTTTTAAAGCCTGGTACTAATTCTATCGATTTCTTTAGCTGAACCGCTAAGTTATAGGGACATAAACAAACAGAACTGGTCGTCAAATGGTAGTGGAAGGAGAAACGCAGGCACGAAAACACAGAAATAAAGATACACTCACACACATCACACACACACACACACACACACACACACATACACACACACATACACACACACACACACACATATATATATATATATGTATGTATGTACGTATGTATATGCACATACACACATACACAAACACACACACACACACACACACATATATATATATATTCCCTAAGCAGATGCTATATGGGGAACTTGGAAATAGAAAGGGACCTCGGTAGAAACTAAGTCTGCGATTTAAGGAATGTATTAAATCCTTATTAAAGGCCTATGATATGCAGGTGATTGACTGATAGAACAATGCCAGTCATTTTCACAGATGGACGAAGCAGGTTAAGGAGGGGTCGGAACTTTTAAAAGAGCACGTATTCAGCATGAAGAAAGCATGCTGCTCAAAAGCGCACTGCAGTTGTAGTGAATGGGGAAAGCTTGGATTGCAATGTTTGCACTTGTGTATGCTTGTAAAGAGTAGGGCTCATTAACAACCAACGGAGCCGCAAATGCAAAATACAAATTAGTCCTAGAACGCACAATGTTCTTGAAGGTCAGTAATGGTCATCCTCCATCACGAGTGGACGGCCCTGATCGCTCCAATACTCCAAGACGTCTGAAGTGGATTTGGTATTAATCTTTATTTTGTACAACGGACGTTTCTACACATCCTGCTACTGTTCCTTATGGGTGGAACTCCTTTCACCATGTTGTGTTGCATCAATTTTGCAGTATGTGTTTTATCAGTGATACATATTCATACAGGTCTGGTTTTCACTAAAGTTCCTGAGGTTTGGCTGTGAAGTTGTTATGTGCCCGTCTTTCAATAAAAGTTGCAAATACTTCTAATTTTAAACAAATAGTCGCAAGGGTAGCTATGTGGTAAGTAATTTGCATACCCGACATAGTGTTTGTCAGTTACTTCCGTGAAAGAGAACAGTCAAGACGTGCTGTGAAGCCGTCCTGAAAAATTGAAAGATTTGACGTACGAGCACAGGTAAGGCATTTGTCTTATTTGGGAGCTCAGTGGGGGTTGTTGCTTATATTGAATTATTTTTTTCCAACAAGGGTCTCCACCGTGTTCCAGGCATTTGTCTGCCAGTTGTACTTTATAGTGAGAATTGTGTTTGATTTAGGAGGCGTATCCCCTCCCAAAAAATTTTGTTTTGAAAATTGTCTATGCCTGGGATATTACGTTGGATTTAACACCGTGGATTACCATTTGAAACAGAAGAAAATAGAATTTTCGCTGCAACTTCAATAAGTGGATTACTTGAGAAGTGGAGTAGCGGAATTTTTGCCATGTTGAACTGTCTTCCATCGTTCTTTCTTCTCTAGTCTGTCTTTTTGCTCTGTGTTTTTTTTTGTTTATATTGATTTGAACATTTTGAACTTGTTACATTTTGTTTTCTATCATTTATATGGCAACAAAGACCGAAAAAAAGACTCCCTTGGAGTGACGAATAATGGCCCACAAGGAATGGGCTGAAAATTATACGGAGAGAACGGTAGTTTTAAGAACCTACTCTAAGTTCCTTGACATCATCTCTGTCTTCTCCCATAACAATATCGAAAATGAGTTGGCAGGGTACCTGCCAAATTTTTGGTTTACTCGCAGGGGTGCAAACTACGCAACGGTGTGTGTGATTTTCGACACCCCTGCGAAGGCTCAAAAATTTGTGAGCCAGCCCATTGAAGGGGAGAAAAATTTGGTTTCTCACCGCATATGGTGAGAGAAATTGACAAGAGACTGCATTTGTGGGCTGCCACCAGGAATAGAAACTGAATGGATAGAAGATACTATCCGTCGGGGTCTGGATGGTGGCCCTGAGAGACTCTTAAATGTAAAAAGTTTGCCAGCGGCTGAATGGGTCGAGTGAAAATCAATTTTGACCTTATGGTCTCAATCAGCCGATGACCTGGTTCTACCAGATTTTTTAACATTTGCCTGTACACGCTGATAGTTGAGGCACGCCCCCACCCCAAGTGTCACCTGTGCCTGGAATTGGGCACAGGTGAACTGTCGCCGGAAATAGACAAAGGTCCTAGAACAGTTAATTTATAAAAAACTCCCTCTTCCCCCAACGGAGCACCCTGCTCCTTCATTGGAGTGAGAGAGGGAGAAAGTCAAGTAGAAGGTGACCTTCTCGAAAAAAGAATAAAAAGAAAGGTCGGCAACAATAGTTGCCCACCGATGGGTCCCGAGGCGGCAAGAGAGAAGGAGGGATCTACGGACAAGCCGGAGGAACCGCCCGCTATGAAGATGAGAAAAAAAAACAAATAAAAAACGAGGCATCGCCAGCAGCGGCATGCCCCGAAACCCGGAGGGATGTGTACAACCAGTGGAGGAGAAGAAGGAAACCTTGTCGGTGAGATGAGTGCCACCGATCTAAGGAGTTGATGCCCCTCCCGATTAAAGAGTGGAAGAATTTGTTTTCTATCGCAGGGGAGAGGCCATTGATAGTTATGTGGAAAATATCCTTGGTAGACGGGGACTAATAGACCCGACTTTTATTTAACAGACTAGTGACTACTCTGGTACTGGAAAGAAAGGACTTTTTTCATATGTCAGGCTCCTTCCCAAGAGAGGATTATAGATTACTTTTTTTGGGCCCCGATTTGCGGATGCAAGGATGCCTGCAGGCCACAAGAGAGTTAATCGAGGACGTGAGGTAATTGTGTTTTTAATTGTAATGGACTTGTTAGTCCAAAGAAATTGTAAAACATTGTAAATTGTAACAGGGTTATTACCTCAAGATGGGTCTTATTAAAAGAACAATGTTATAGAGAAGCAGAGGTCGGCGGGCGCTTTCTGTCTTCTCCCATCCTAACCATATTGTATCATTATCACTTGCCTCATCAATGTCTTGTCCAGCCCACAAAGCTACTCATATTTGTACTGCCTCTATGGAAAATGAAATGAATAAAAATTGCTTGATTACCAGCCACAGGATTCCAGGTTCAGTCCCACTGCGTGGCAACTTGGGCAAGTGTCTTCTACTATAGCTCCGAGCCGACCAAAGACTTGTGAAAGGATTTGGTGGACGGAAACTGAAAGACGCCTGTTGTATATATGTGTATATATATAATATATATATATATAATATATATATATATATATATATATGTGTATGTATGTATGTATGTATGTATGTATGTATGTATGTGTGTGTGTATATGTTTGTGTGTCTCTGTTAGCCTCCCAACATCGCTTGACAGCAGATACTAGTGTGTTTACGTCCCCGTCACTTAGCGTTTCGGCAAAATATACCGATAGAATAAGAACTAGGCTTACAAAAAGTAAGTCCTGGGGTCGATTTCTTCGATTAAAGGCGGTACTCCAGCATGGCCACAGTCAAATGATTGAAACATGTGAAAGAGTAAAGAGTAAATAATTGATGATATTTTATCTCGTAGTGACTTGTGTACAAACATCCTTATTTTGAAATAAAACAGACCATGTGCTGAGAGCTTAAACATTGTTGAGAGAGACAACGTATTTTATATATACCTGCCTAGCCTCGTGTCTTCATAGCAACAAACTATTAGTAGCTCTTATCTTTATATTGTGTACATTAAATAATATTTATCTCTTACTGGATGGAGTACCTGTGTTCTTGATTTCACCTTACATGAACAAGAACCTGTGTTTGTGTGCATGTGTATAAGTATATATCATATTATACATGTAGGTATATATATATATATATATATATATATATATATAGAGAGAGAGAGAGAGAGAGAGAGAGAGAGATATACACATATTTATATATTTATTTATTTATATGTACATATATTTATATCTACATATATCTATATTTATATATATATGTTTATTTATATATACACACACACACATATGTATATGTATATGTATATGTATATATGTGTGTGTGTGTGCGTGTATAGTAAATAAGTAACATGTATATCCGTATGTATATATATATATATATCTGAATGTATATATGTACATGTATACACACACACATTTATATATTTGTGTATATAGGCGAATATTTATCATATTACAGTAACATCATCCAAAAGAGACAATGGAAATTTCTTAATAGACATTATCGCTTTTGATGTCTCGTCCAACGCAACTTAAAAGCAAATATACAGACATGTTAGAAAGAAAATATTTACTCCAAACATACGATACTACCATCTTGTAAATGATGTGTAGAATTATCGGTCTAAATGTTGGATTCTACCGCTTTCGACAGCGTTATAATCGCTACTAACTGTAATATGCAGATGCTTACTTGCCTACAATCCAATCCTAAATATGCGCATATATATATATATATATATATATATATATATATATACTAGCAGAGATACCCGGCGTTGCCCGTGTTACATACACTTGAAGAATTGGACTTTTGTTATATTTTCTCTAATGAACCGGAATATCTATGTTTCGAATTTCATTAAAATTGCAGATGGGAGTTATTTCCCTCTTTACACACCCAAACAAAATTGTAATCGTGCCACATATATCCCATACTACTGATTTGTATGCGCATATTCCAAAATTCCAGTCTTATTGAACCTGTTAAAAAGATTTTGCTCCTGAAAAACGAAGGTCATGGAGCTCTAAAATGTGAGAGTTAAAGCCCCTTTTGGGGGTGGGCATCTTAATGTCAACCAGAGAAGTTGAATTGTTAAGAATTTTAAAAACTGGTCAGAAGAAATTTACAATATCTAAATGTCTTTGAATAAACAGTCACTCATCTGGGAGAGCCTTGAAATCAATGTTACCATCTGGGGACTATGTGTGACCGAGTGATAAAAAGACTGAAAGGAGCTCTACAATCAAATACATTGCAATCTGCGTGACTGGAGCGAGACCTAACCTGCATCAATTTGCCATGCGCGAGATGACAACGAGGCTCGCAATGGCAAACTCTATATAAGGGCAAAACAGAAACAGATTCTTTCTTTTCTCTCCGCTTCTTCGGAGCGGCGCTTGCTGAGCACACTTCATTGGCTGGGCCTCTGCCTGCGTGTGTGTGAGTGTCTGTGTGTGTGTGGCTGTGTGTGTGTGGTTGTGTGTGTGTATGTGTGTGTGTTTGTAGAGGCGGAAAGAGTAGTCTATACCATATTTCTAATAATTCATTATTCTAGATTTACCCTCTGCGTTTAAATACTGCTGAGAACTTTTCATTTCGATCTTCGTCGTAGATAAAAAGAGCAGCATCTGAGTACCTGATGGTGAAGTACTCAACTAGTGCCTCCCGCCGAAATTGCTGGCCTGGCTTGAGCCGCTGCTCTCCGTTTGACATTGGGTGCACCAGGCAGACTACGACTCAGTATGGACATTCTCATATATATACATCAGTGTTTATGTGTTTGTGTATGTATGTTTGTATGAGTGTATAGAAATGAAGAGTTGATGGTTCACATGAATGTTATCTCAACATTCAAAGGCATCTTAAATACGTACCTACTCTTTCAACTTTTGTCAGCTTATTCGTCGGTGTGCGTATTCTAGTGAGTCTTTTGAAGTGTTTATTTTTTTTACTCTGCACTATGACGTGTACATATGTAACATAAGCATAACCAACATTCCAACCCTACCAGTGCGTTTCCCTTTACAGTACATCAGTCACTAGCAAAGGCGGTGCGTTGGCAGAAACGTTACCACGCCGGGCAAAATGCTTCGCGTTACTCGTCTGCCACTATGTTCTAAGTTCAAATTCCACTGAGATTGACTTTGCCTTTCATCGATCCGGGGTCGATTAAACAAGCACCAATTAGGCATTGGGTCCGATATAATCGACTTAATCCGTTTGTGTGCCTGTGTTTGTCCCCCTCTGCGTATAGCCCCTTGTGGGCAGTAAAGAAATAAGAAACGTTAGCACGCCGGACGAAATGCTTAGGAAATGCGGCATTTACATTCTGTCTTTATATTCTGAGTTCACATTCCACCGAGGTCGACTTTGCCTTTCATCATTTCGGGGTCGATAAATTAAGTAACATTTGCGCACTGGAGTCGATCGAATTGACTGGCCACCTGCCCCAAAATTTCGGGCCTTGTGCCCAGAGTAGAAAAGAATATCCAGTCATTAACAAAGGAGGCGAGTTGGCAGAAACGTTAGCATGCCGGGCGGAATGCTTAGCGGTATTTCGTCTACCGCTACGTTCTGAGTTCAAATTCCGCCGAGATCGTTTCGGGGTCGATTAAATAAGTACCAGTTACGCACTTGGGTCGATATAATCGACTTAATCCGTTTGTCTGTCCTTGTTTGTCCTCTCTGTGTTTAGCCCCTTGTGGGTAGTAAAGAATTTGGTATTTCGTTTGTCTTTATGTTCTGATTTAAAATTCCGCCGAGGTTGACTTTGCCTTTCATCCTTTCGAGGTTGATAAATTAAGTACCAGCTGCATACTGAGATTGATCTAACTGACTAGCCAATTCCCCCAAAATTTCGGCTTGTGCCCGAAGTGGAAAACAAAAGAATATCGAGTCACTGACAGACGAATGAATAAACGCTTTTTAAAATGTAAACCATTTCATCCAAAATACTTTATACACGTGTTTATGTGTTTGTGGTAGCATGAGTTGAATAATAGGTATTGTTTAGAATCTGTGGGTTTATAGAAGATCTTTGATTGGATTTGGTTATTAACTATTTCAATTAAGATGTAAAGAAAACGGAGTTGTTTACTGCAGTGCTCCACGGTGAAGTTTATGTTGCTATTAATATTGTTAAGTATTATTTTGAAATCGAGGAGTATAAAGCAATCGTCCAAATACCTCTTCCAGTTCTCCTTTGAATAGCAATAAAATATGATACTATATTTTTGTAGTGATGATTGATATATTTTTAGCTCTAAGTTACCCATTACAAGGTTCGCAATCAGTGGATCAGTTCGGGTTCCCATTGCAATTACACATTTTTCTCGATAGAAAACTGTATCGAACTATTTCGAATAGTTGTTCAGTATGATGAATTTGAGTGCTTCTGTGGTTAATGCGTCCTGGGATCACTTCTGGGTATTTTTCTAGCCTGAATGTGATCGCTTCTATATCATAAACATGTGGAAAACTAGTGTACAGATTCACCACATCGAATGATACTAACAGGGTTCCTTCATTTATTCTCTTCGGGAGGGGTTTCAGCATATCTAAGTCATCCCTGATGAAACTTTTCACATATACAAGCAAACATATACACGTATACACACACTCACACACACACGCACACTCATATCTAAATGTATATGTATATATATATATATATAGATAGATAGATAGAGAAAGATAGATAGATAGATAGATAGATAGATAGATAGATAGATAGATAGATAGGTAGATAGATAGATAGATAGATAGATAGATAGATAGATAGATAGATAGATGGATGGATGCATAGACAGTCAGACAGATCGATAGATAGCTAGCTAGGTAGATTGATAGATTGATTGATTGACAAAGATATAGACAGACATTAGACAGATAGATAGATAGATAGATAGATAGATAGATAGTAAGATAGACAGATAGGCAGATAGACAGACATGTAGTTAGATGGATACAAAGATAGAAAGACAGATAGTCAGACATACAGATGTATAGTTAGATAGATAGATAGATAGATAGGTAGATAGATAGATATGTTTCTTTATTAGCCACACAGGGCTGCACACAGATAGAACAAATTACAAGGTAGAGCTTTTCTTTTGAAGGTTTAAAAAAAAAAAAAAAAAAAAAAATGGGAAAGGGGAGTTCGATCAAAAGGGATCGTAAAAGGAGAGAAAGAGGACAAAAAAAAGGGGGGTTAAAAAAAAAAAAAAAAAGGGGGGGGGGGGGGGGGAGGAAAAAGAAATTGATCAATAGGATCGTTATCACAGAATGTCAATATGAAGTGTAAAGGGGAGGACAGGTGAGGTTTACCCGTGGAAAGAAAAGCCTACGGAAAAGACCACGGTAACCTCGGTCAATGAAGTCACATTTTATATTTCTTTTTTTTTTTTTTTTTAGATAGATAGATAGATAGATAGATAGATAGATAGATAGATAGATAGATAGATAAATGGATAGATAGATAGATAAATGGATAGATATATAGATAGATAGATGGATAGATAGATAGATAGATAGATAGATAGATAGATAGATATATAGATAGATAGATAGATAGATAAATGGATAGATAGATAGATAGATAGATGGATAGATGGATAGATAGATAGATAGATAGATAGATAAATGGATAGATAGATAGATAGATAGATGGATAGATAGATAGATAGATAGATAGATAGATATGTTTCTTTATTAGCCACACAGGGCTGCACACAGATAGAACAAATTACAAGGTAGAGCTTTTCTTTTGAAAGTTTAAAAAAAAATAAAAAATAAAAAATAAAAAAATGGGAAGGGGGAGTTTCGATCAAAAGGGATCGTAAAAGGAGAGAAAGAGGACAAAAAAAAGGGGGGTTAAAAAAAAAGGGGGAGAGGAAAAAAAAAAAAAAGATCAATAGGGATCGTTATCACAGAAATGTCAATATGAAGTGTAAAGGGGAGGACAGGTGAGGTTTACCCGTGGAAAGAAAAGCCTACGGAAAAGACCACGGTAACCTCGGTCAATGGAGTCACATGTTATATTTCTTTTTTTTTTTTTGCAAATAAGCAACTCTCTGTTTTCGATTTCTGGGTTCATAGGATCATGCTCAAGGTGGCTTCGTCATTCATACGTGCCATTCATGCTACATTCACCCACCTTTTTTTAAAACATTCGCTAGACAAAACTTGCCTCTCTACTCTCACTTTCCTTTTCAAGTGGTACTTGAAGAAGTTGATGAGAGATTGACCAGAGAGGAAAGTGTTTGTCTCCAATCCTTTCAGACGTGTCCACCAGATACATTCTTTCGCCATAGCCACAAGGATGATGAAAATAGCTCTTCCTTCCCGTTTGAAGGAGGGAGGCGTGACAATATTAACGATAGACTCAGCTGATAAACCGACTCGTCCCACACGTGACAGCAGTTGTTCGACAGAAGCCCACAGGTCGGAAATTGTTGGACACTGCACGAGTGCGTGCAGAACGGTTTCGTCGCTCTGACCGCATCTCGGGCAGGTCGGCCCCGTGTTTCTCGAGCCGTGTCTGTAGAGCTTATCCCGAACGGGTAGCGCTTCTCGGTAGCACTGCCAGGCCAGGGATCTCTGGACGTTGTCCATGGGCCCTGGCCCGAAAGTCGTCCCGAACAGGCGGGTCAGGTACTCCTCGTCGACGTCCAGGTTCGCCCCGAGCTCGTCGTCGTACCTCCCCTCCACTAAACCCCTATAGAATGCTTTGGTTGTGTTGAAGTCACTCAAGGTCGACCCAGGACGGCAGAGTTGCTTGAGAGCAACGCGACACTCGCGGTGCCAATAACCCTTCTTCGGCCTCTTTTTGATCCACGACTGCAGTTCGGTCATGGAGACGAGCTGCGGGAAAGCGTGCCTCACAAACGGCGACCACACCTGTTCACCGTCGTCTACATAGAGCCAGAGATGTCGCAGTCTCAGCGCGTGTCTGCGCATCATCAACCACGGCATGCCCAGCCCTCCTTTTAACGGGTGTTGACAGCAAATGGATCGCCTGACCATCGGGACGCATCCTTTCCACAAGAAGCGAAAGAGAATGCGTTGTAGTTTGGTGATGGTAGGGTCGGGACAAGGTACGACGGTCAGGCGGTAGTAGATGACGGACGCGATGTACGTGTTCGCCACCTCCGCCCGACCTTTTAGGGACAGTTTCCTCTCAGCCCATTGCTGGGCGAGAGTGACCACCCTACTCGTTATCTCGTTCCAGTTCTTCTCCACTTGGAGGTCCGGACCAAACCAGACCCCGAGCAACTCAACCGGGCCGTCGGTCCAGCGTCCCACGACGGAGGCGCTGGTGGACGGCATGGGCTTGCTTCTCCAGGTGCCTAGTCGCAAGCCCACTGACTTTTCCCGGTTGATTTTCGCTCCTGTTACCGCTTCGTAGTTTTTCAGTGTCTCGTCGACCTGCTCGATGTGCTCGTGGCTAGACACTATGACGGTGGCGTCGTCCGCGTATGCAGACACGCTCGTCCCGCATCCCAGTTCTCGCCGGATGCCTCTCAAGGTTGCCAGCTTCCGCAATAATGGCTCGAGAGTCAATACGTATAGAAGCGACGAGAGGGGGCATCCCTGACGGACCGAACGTGCGATGTCGAAGGGTCTCGATAGATGTCCATTCACGCGAATTACCGAACGGATTACTCTGTACAAAGCGGCTATCCAGCCGCGGAAGACGGGACCGAAGCCAGCCGCTCCGAGGACCGCCTCCAAGTATCGATGGTCCACCCTATCGAAAGCTTTCGATTGATCCAAATTGATCAGCGCCCCACCCATGCCAGGTTCGTTAACTACCCTGTCTATGATGTAGCGCATCAGGTCGAGGTTGTCATGGATGGTCCGGCCTGGCACGGCGCATGTTTGCGCCCTGTCGACCAGTTTCTCGATGACAAGCGCCAACCTCTTGGCTAGCACCTTGGCCAAAATTTTCAAGTCTGCATTAAGCAGAGTGATGGGCCTAAAGTTATCTATTACATTTCCCTTGTTTAGATCTTTCTTCAGCAGTGTTACGGCTCCTCGGCTCACAAAACCAGGAATGCTCCCGTTTTGCTGCCAGTTGCAGTACACCGCCGCCAAGAGATCTCCAAACAAGTCTGGCATACAATTGTAAAGCTCGTAGGGTAGACCATCCAAACCCGGTGATTTGTCCCCCGAGCATTCTGCCATCGCTTCCTGCACTTCCGCCGCCGTGATGGCACCTTCGCAGCACCCTGCCTTTCTTGTCGAGAGTCGTGGTAGGCTATGTAGGTAGGCACTGAAGTCCACCCTACGTTCTTGCCCTCCACTCGTTCAGAACAGTCGGGCAAAATGCTGCTGAAAGGCCTCACACATTTTACTTGGCTCGAGCAATTCGCGCCCCTGTTCATCTACCAGGGACCGAATGGTGGCTTTGTTGCCCTGTTGCGCCTCTGCCACCCGGGCCTCTCTCGCGGCTCCAACACCTTCGTTCCTTAGAGCACGCATCCTAGCTCTGACAGCACATCCTTCGTGTTTGGCGTTGAAGTGTTGGTCGAGGGCCAACCTCGCCGCCAAAACGTCGGATGCGATGCCGCTTCTAATTGCCTCTTCTAGATAGATAGATAGATAGATAGATAGATAGATAGATAGACAGACAGACAGACAGATAGATAGATAGATAGATAGATAGATAGATAGATAGATAGATAGATAGATAGATGGATGGATGGATGGATGGATAGATAGATAGATAGATAGATAGATAGATAGATAGATATATATATATATATAGATAGATAGATAGATAGATAGATAGATAGATAGATAGATAGATAGATAGATAGATAGATAGATAGATAGATATGTACATACATACATACATACATATATACATAGATGCAATCATATATAATGATGGGAACAAAACGCTGTACTAATGAGTTTGTGTGCTATTGATCAAATGTAAATACTTCTGGTATGAACGTGTGATATCATAGAAACCAATCTACGGCCGGCAGCTATAATCAGTATGCTATTTTTCGGCGGATGTAAACACTGATGCAGTAAATACTTTTATGACTATTATCATTATAATTATTGGTATTTTATTTTTGAGACACGAGCAACATATAATTATGAAGATGTAGGTATTCGTGTATGTCATACGATAAGATGAAACGCATCGATAAAGTGCGTTTATCCAAGTAATGAATAGCAAATTCTCCCTCAAGAATTGTTTATATATCAGAAGAAATACTTGTGCATGAGATAACGTCCATCTCATCAGGTTAGTTAAAATTTTGGATAATATTAATGTTACAGCAAAGATTGCTTTTAGCCCTTAATTCCTGTAAACACAGAGGACCTCTTTCTGTGTTGAGATAATATTAAAGTTACAGCAAATATTGCTTTTAGCCCTTAAGTCCAGTCTCGTTGGTATCTATTCTGTTAAGTATAATCTAGATAAGATTAAGAGCGAATAATACATAGTAAGACAAGGAGAATGCGATTGCAATTAGAAATGCAAAATTTATATTCAGATGTAGACACAGGCATGTCTGTGAGCTAAGAAACTGAAGGAAGTCCGGCGTATACATAGAGTGACCCAAAACAAGGTTTACAGATATCAACTAGGAACTTTAAGTTTCTATTAAGGCATGTTATTATATTTAAATTTCTATCTTACAATTAAATAAATTGGCATAGAATAATGGTTTCATAATATATATATATATATATATATATATAATTTGTTTTTGTTGTTGTTGTTTTTGTTTATTCTTATTTTGTTCATGTATAATTAAGATCTAAGCTGTCAATATATGAATGCGATAAAGATTGGTGAATAACTGTAAAATCTACTTTAGAACCACCCTGTATGTGTGTGTATGTGTTTATACGAGTGTGCGTGCGCGTGTGTGTGTGCGTCTATGTGTGTATGTATGTGTGTGTGTCCCATCGCTGCTTGACTAGTGGTGTCGGTGTGTTTACATCCTAGTAAGTTAACGATTCGGCAACAGTGTCCGATAGACTAAGTACCAGGCTTAATTATATAATTACTGGGGTTCATGCTTGCAAATAAATGTTTGCAGAAGCTGCCCCAGCATGGCTGCAGTTTATTGAGTGGCACTAGTAAATGATAAACGACACAATATTTCAGGTGTGAATTGATTTGTAAATACAAATGCATTAAGGTTTCATAAATAATATAACAATTTGAAGAGGATCTTTCTAAACTAACCCAGCAATGAATGCACAAAACACATGACACATAACTTAGATACAATCACTACTACACCTGCCGATGGTTTATTAATTAATTAATTTACTTATTTACATGTTGGCTCAGTGGTTAGAGCGTCGAGCTTACGATCGTGAGGTTGTGAGCTCGAATCCTGGACCGGGCTGCGTGTTGTGTTCTTGAGCAAGGCACTTTATTTCACGTTGCTCTAGTTCACTCAACTGTAGAAATGAGTTGCGACGTCACAGGTGCCAAGCTGTATCGGCCCCTTTGCCTTTCCTTTGGATAACACTGGTGGCGTGGAGAGGGGAGGCTGGTATGCATGGGCGACTGCTGGTCTTCCATAAACAACCTTGCCCGGACTTGTGTCTAGGAGGGTAACTTTCTAGGTGCAATCCTTATTCATTTTCCTATAATAATAAACGTGTTGTTTCTTATGTACAAAGTCATGTATGTATGTACCTATCCATCCCAAAATATATTCCGGCAGATCCCGTTCGGATCAGCCGAACGTTAATATATTAATCGCTAGTGTATATCTTTATCCATTCTCCCTGTAGACGATATCGGTTCATAATTCACTTCATTCAGTGGTGCAGAATTTTTATCTTGCTATAAGTTTTCATTCATAGCAACCTGTGAATCAGTGAATGAAATAACCAAAATTGGTGGCTCTCATTTACAGAAATTCGCAACTAAATTATATGGTGATATGTGCTGATGTACGCTAAACGTATTACTGTCTTTTTTAACATAGATTAAATTGTTGCTATTAAAGCTGGGTATAAACTGTATAGGCTATTCACACTTGCTGTTTATCATTGCAAACTTAACGTAATTCATATTGAATATTCGATATAGAGTATCAATATTGTAAAGAAATAAAAGACCATCTTTTAAAGACATTCTCAAAAACATAGTCAAATGAGCCTCCAGTACTACGGTATGATATACCCTATGAGTTAATTCACTGAGATTACCTAAATGTTAAATTATCTGAACATGATTGGAAACATTTCAAGAACAAAATAGTTCTATAAATATTATAATATTCTTATCCAATAACCACGAGGTTCTAATTACGTCATTCCTGGCATTCATGTGCAGAAGAATTATGATTCGCAAATGCTTGCTCTGATTTATATATAATATATGCATCGCGAGAGTAACTTTTTAAATGGCGGTGCCCCAGCATGGCCACAGCTCGTGAGCTGAAACTAGAATCAATCAATCAGTCAATCAATCAATCAATACAATAAGAATTTCTATCCCATCCGAACAGCACCAATACTTGCAGAAGTGAAACAACACCTGCTGATTGTATTGAGCTAACTTTATTCACAACTGTTCATTTTCTTAAGCAAATCATTTGAAATATAACAAATGCCGAATACTCTTCGCTTGGTGATTGCGTCTCGAATAATTTGGATAATAGATCTACTCTATCTCGTCGCTAAAAAAAACACAGTAAAATAATCGCTTACATAAAAAGAAGTTGCCTGGAGAAAGAATTCCGATGTGTTTAAGTCTGTTCCGCTGGGTTGTAAATGAGAAACTCTGTTTTGAAATACGCGGTGTTATGTTGTAGTGAAAGTTATCGATCCGTTGATTACACATAGTCGTTTGAACAACTATCAGTGTTCCATAAACCTACTCGATAACCGCAGACATAAGCTATATAACAGCAATAAACGAGTGAATGTTATTCATTCTTCGTTCGTACAGTTTTCAATTTGTTCGCCATAGATAAAAGACTTAAGCAATGGTGGAATAGAACCTTCCCTAATCACGTACCTTCCTTTTTTTATGATGCTTTATCTGTCGCCTAATTAATATTGAATTAAATGAAGATACAAAATATTGCTATTTAATTTTATATGGCACGAAAATACATTGATGAAAAACGTATTCAAATATCACCTCTTAAATATGCGGAACTTGCTGATGATATGTTGATAGCAAAAGAAATAATAATTCTAAATGAAATAAATAAACAATATACCATTTAAAGAATCGATGTGTATGAAACAAACACGCAAAATTAATATACATTTCAATTATCAGATATGTTAATACATTTACAAAGTGATACGAGGAAACAAAGAAATGAAGGAAAGAATAAATTCCAAACTGTTAACCTAAATTCTTGTAAATTAAAGTGCACTGACCTCTCTTGATACAATGAGGATAGGGAATAAATCAACGTAAACTGTGTTTATTAAAATAAATGTCACCAATATAATTGATGTTCGGTTTGCTAATGTTACTCCATTTGAGCTTACCATTGTTGTTGCTGCTTGGGTTTTAATGTACTCCGTACCCAATTTGTAGTCGAATGTAATTATATATAATTTTTGGCAAGGGTTTAACAGATAAACACGCTCTAATTAAAAGCTATCATCAGCCTTTTATTAATTTTTGTCAATGTCTGCACCACTATTTCAATTAATATTTCTCTGTTTTATCAGTCGCACGGAGAACAGCAAACTAGGAATGTATTCATTGGTTTTCAGTAAATTCATACTTATTAAAATAAATATTTAAAAAATTAAGAAATTGCGTGTAAGAGATATATAAATTGATGAATAGCCTGACGTGGAGTGTCTTAGCTATGCCGGATAATTCGATATATATTTCATCAAAAAGACAGAGTTTTATGGCTAGAATTAAAATATCTTCAACGATACGTGTTGCATTTTCAGTGTACATGACATCTTTGAATTGCAATAGAGGCAATATTTTGTCTCAGAGGAACATCTCAAAGAGTATTGTATGACACAAATCCGTTTACTAGATTAGAATACCTATTTCTTTACTACCCACAAGGGGCAAAACACAGAGGGGACAAACAAGGACAGACAAATGGATTAAGTCGATTATATCGATCCCAGTGCGTAACTGGTACTTATTTAATCGACCCCGAAATGATGAAAGGCAAAGTCGACCTCGGCGGAATTTGAACTCAGAACGTAGCGGCAGACGAAATACTGCGAAGCATTTCGCCAGGCGTGCTAACGTTTCTGCCAGCTCGCCGCCTTACTAGTTTAGAATACCATCCACGTAACGTCAAACCAGGTGTTTCTATCTAATTTATTCTCCTCAGTGATGAGCATAAGCAGACTTTATGACCTAGGCTGAAATATATTTCTTTCGAGTAGAAATTGCTAAGCAAAACACAAACTAAATTGTGTGAAAGCTGGCCGAACCAGAATATGAAATTGATGCAGCTTGAGATTGAAAGAATGATAAATATAGCATTAATATTCTACGAGTATATGTGGACCGATTCTAGCTGCCAATACTATGTTACGTACAAACATCGCTTGTGTATTTAAAAAAAAAAAACTTTGGCGAACTCTTTCATTGTTTAACTATGCATTTAACAATGTAACCTATTTATTACTTTCTGTATCCGTCAATCTGTCTGCATTTATCTTTTTCCAAACAAATGCTGCTATCCACATATCAAGTAATTAACTTTTAGAATTTTTATATTTACCATTATGTATATTGTATCTGCATCTCAAGGGGCTTGTGAAAATAATACTAAAATATCAATTTATTAAAATGTTATTAAATCATCGATTTAATATCCATTCCCTAGGTTGTTTCCTTCGACGTACTTTAATCAATGTTGCTAAAAGCAAACATGGTTAGAAACTTGGAAACAGAAATAACACAAAGACGGAAACGTTTCTATTATGTGTGTGTGTGTGTGTGTGTTTTGCGTTAAGTGTTTTTGTTTTGCTTTTGTTATTTATATGTAGCAACAGCATTAGCAGATTGTTCTATATTTAAATTAGTTGCACGTCAGAGAAGGGAAATAAAGCTCACGATGTAAATGATGACAACATCTCACATCCATTCCACCCCAACCTTCCCCTACAAACACCAGCCCGCTCCATGCCTCACCTGACACTAAGACAAGAACACAGGAGCTCCAAACCTCCCGACCCTTGCCCTCTAAAAAAATATATGTTACATACAAAATGAAAAAAATTATAGTGTGATAGACTCGTGGGACAGAGCATTAAAATGAATACAACAGAAGTTAAGGGATTGCCCGAGTACATTCACAGCGCGGTAGCAAACCCAGAGTATCTTTTGAGAGTAAAGAAGTATGAGGGTGACTTTGAGTAGAGGGTCAAGAAAATGGACACCAGCACAAAACCAGAACGAGTAAGCTATCGTGAACTTTTGAAGAAATTTAACATAGACTTTCTCCAGAAAGATGAAAGTTAACTGTTGCAAATAATGTTTTAAACTGTTACAAATAATTTTTTTAATTTTTACAAAACATTGTTTTAAAAAGTTGTATTAACAGGTTCAATGTAGTCGCTCGAAAGTGGGGCCGAACGGGTTCATTTCATTTATCATTTTATCTAATTAATCCTTTCCATCCACTTTTTTTCCTGTCTGCACCGTGTGCTGTCCCTTCTGTGTTAGGCCCTGTGTGGCTAATAACAAGAAAGAAAGATAGAAAGAAAGAATGTAAGTTGGTACATGCAACGCCCCCACAGCTTTAGCTGATCCTGTGTATGCATAAACGCTTTAATATATTTACTCTTGTTCTACAATTCGTCATATTATTGTATGATATTTCTCTTATTCAATACGGGAGTATCTAGTTTTTGCTGAGAGGAATATGTAGTTTGTGTTGACTGAGTTCAGTTTGTTGTGTGAATGCAGATTTAATATCAAGGGAGAAAAGGGTAACATTTGTAGTTGCTAGTTTATAAGGAATAATCACGCGGTTAATGCTTTCTCTGTATATAGAGAACTGTTCCTCTGAAGGCTGTGTTGATACAGATATCATAGTATGTTAAACACGAGAAGCATGAAAATAAAGAGATGTGCAGTAGTAGTAGTTGTAGTAGTATTAGTAGTATTAGTAGTAGTAGGAGTTGTGGTAGTAGTGGTAGTAGCTGTAGTAGTAGTAGTAGTTGTATTAGTAGTAGGTGTAGTAGTAGTAGTTTTAATAGTAGTAGTTGTAGTGGTAGTAGTTGTAGTAGTAGTAGTAGTTGTAGTGGTAGTAGTTGTAGTACTAGTAGTTGTAGTAGTAGTAGTTGTAGTAGTGGTAGTAGTAGTAGTTGTAGCAGTAGTAGTTGTAGTAGTAGTGGTAGTAGTTGTAGTAGTAGTATTTGTATTAGTAGTAGTTGTAGTAGTAGTAGTAGTTGTAGCAGTAGTAGTTGTAGTAGTTGTTGTTGTTGCTGTATTAGTTGTTGTAGTAGTAGTTGTAGTAGTAGTAGTTGTTGTAGTAGTAGTTGTAGTAGTAGTAGTAGTTGTAGTAGTAGTTGTTGTTGTTGTTGTAGTAGTAGTAGTAGATGTAGTAGTAGTTGCTGTAGTAATAGATGTAGTAGTAGTAGTAGTAGTAGTAGTAGTTGTAGTAGAAGCTGTAGTAGTAGTAGTTGTTCTTGTTGTTGTCGTAGAAACAACAACAGCAGCAATAGTGGTAGTACTCGTAGTAGTAGTAGTAGTAGTAGTAGTAGTAGTAGTAGTACCAACCGCAGTAGTTGTCGTAGCAGCAGCAGTAGTAGCAGCAGCAGTAGAAGCAAGCGATTTGAGTCACTTCAGGATCGATAAGATAAAGTACCAGTCAAGTACTGAATTTGGTGTCATTGACATGTCAAACTACCTTGACAAATTACAGCCGTATGAGCCCTCCACCACAGGCCGGTGTCCCGTTGAGAGGATATGTTGTGTGTTCGGTCACTTATACGCTTGGTAATCCCAAGAAAAATACAAAAGGAAGAAAATCAAGAACAGAATAATTGTATCATATATATCTTATATCAGGCGCAGGAGTAGCTGTGTGTTAAGTAGCTTGCTTACCAACCGCATGAGTCCGGGTTTATTCCCACTGCGTGGCACCTTGGGCAAGTGTCTTCTACCATAGCCTCGGGCAGACCAAAGCTTTGTGAGTGGTTTTGATAGACGGAAACTGAAAGAAGCTCATCGTATATATGTGTGTATATATATGTACATATATATATATATATATATATATATCATATATCTGTGTGTGTGTGTGTGTGTTTGTGTGTCTTTTTTGTTTCCCAGCATCCCAGTAACTTAGCGGTTCTCAGGGTTAATGTAGAACACTCTGATCGATGATAATAGCATATATTTGCAATTTCAATATTCTATATAAACTTTTACGTAACCTGATATCTGAGAATTTGCTTCCCCGCACTTTTACACCCGTAATATTTTGGTGAATTAAATCATGAACATTCACACGCATAACTTTATGAATATTCATGCCTAAGTGTAGTAATTCGCCTGTCTTAATCTTTTTCCTGTTATTGGCATCGTGCATGGTTGCAAGGCTGAAATGTCAGTAAGTAAAGTCAGAGATAAAATTGCCAGAAACGTGTTGCTGCCTACAACAAATTTTAAAATTAATACCAACACTATTTCAATCATTAAGTGGTCTGTCAAGAATCCACATTAAATTTTGTAATACACTAGTTTTGCTTCGCTGAACTTCATTTCGTGCAAGTACATGAAATCAGTAAAAATACATAACAACCAGTTCCTGATGAAATAAATTGTATTAAAGAAAGGAAATTAAGAATCCTTAATTGGTAAATTGTAAAAACGTGGTCCAATTTATTCTCAGTACATGTAATTAAATTTCGACATAAAAATAGCAGATATTTTCTCATCGGGATCTCTTCAATTCTTGCTCACGCGCACACAAAAATTGTCTTACAAATCTAAACAAACACACAGATGTGCACACACTTGTGTTAATTCAAGATCATTAATTTAAAATTATGCTTAAAAATAAGAGCTCATTTATTAATGGGGACGCTGAATACTAAAAATAGCGTCACGATATTTTTTATGATCTCAACACGAGTGCGTCATCAGGGTTAACGTAACAGCTTATTTTTGCTCCCACATACGAACAGTGGAGCACAGGCACTCCCTTAGATATGCATGTAAGAAATTTATATATATATAAGTACTTTATATAAAGTACGGAGGTGTGGGGGTGTTATGGAAGGATGTGAGCCACACCTACATGAACAAAAGTGGAATGAAGCATTTCAATAAAATGAAGAAACTGTGTGAACTGTCGGTATTTGACAGTCGGCAGTTGACAGTCAAACGTTGACTGTAGGCAGTTGACGGCAACAGTTGACAGCGTTGATTTTCCGATCGTACCTACGTTTGGTGTTGTACTAAGTACGTCCAGTTTGAACATATAAATTCTGCGTATGTATATTCTAGATAGCCAGATCCTAATGTTTATTTGGATAATACTATTCCTACACCCTTGTGCACTTGCCAGCGTATTTATAGAAGACTTAAATGGATAGATAGATCGATAGATAAAGGATAGGTAGATAGATAGATAGATAGACAGATTGATGGATTGATGGATTGGGAGGTAGACAGACAGATTCATACATACATACATGCATGCATACATACATACATACATACATACATACATATATACATACATGCATACATACATACATACGTACGTACATACATACATAGATAGATAGATGTGTATGTGTGCGTATTAAATATAGATTTCAGAGGTTAATATGTAATTCTAGAAGCTTTTAGAGAAAAATTGCGAAGTATTTTGAGTAGATGTAATATAAATGGAATTAAATTAAAACAGAAAGTATGGGATAAATCTGCAGGTCAATATTTTGTAGTATTTACTGACATAAAGATATAAAGAATGTTGATAGGAAATACCTGCATCTATGTATAAATACATACACACACAAATATATATACATACAAACACACACACGCACACACACACACAAACATACACACATATATATATATATATATATATATATATATATATATATATATTATATATATTATATATATATATATACATATACATATGATATGAATATATAGACACATATATACACACATATGCATATATGCACATACATATTCGCGCACATGAACACACACATATACATGTATATATTTATATATAGAGAGAGAGGTGGGGGGGAGGGAAAGAGAGAGAGACGTACATGAAGAAAATCATGATATTCTTTATTAATATCTCATAAATATATCTACATGCATTTTATCAGTATTTGATCAAGAAAAAAAAAAGACGACCGCTTCCATGGTGATTTAATATATACGAATTTACACGCCAAATTTGCTAAGTGCAAAAAGTAACGTACCACTATGAATATATATATATATATATATATATGTGTGTGTGTGTGTATATATGTATAAAATATGTGTGTGTTTTTGTGTGTAGGTGTCAGATGATTATGGAATTCTATGTTTCCTAGATGCCACAAATATATACTTGAAGGGTAATCAAGTTAACAGAGAACCGATAGAGACGATATTCATATATCTTAGCATATACATAAAGGTATAAATAGCTAACATATTGTGACATGTTTGAGGCATATATACATATATTTGTATGCTGGTGCATGTATAACTGCGAGTATATATGTGTGCGTATATATATATATATATATATATATATATGTATGCATCTATTGATGGATGTATGCATGTATGTGCATATATGTATGAATTTATGTATGCGTATACGCTACTATTCTACATGCAGACACGCATACATGTATTGGTTTATATATAGATATGTGTTATGTTTATTTCTAAAAGTATTTATGTGTATGTGTGTGGCCATGTGTATGAATTCGGAGAAGTGTTCAGTTGAACTTTGGAAATATACTCAGGTACTTACGCGGGTATGTTAATCTATCTATCTATCTATATATATATATATATATATATATATATATATATATATACTAGCAGTATCGCCCGGCGTTGCTCAGGTTTGTAAGGGAAATAACTATAAAGCATTTTTAGAGAGTTATAGCCAAAAAATAGCAAAAAAATGGAAAAAAAATGATGGTAAATTTTTTTTTTGAGTGTAAAAAAGGATGGAGTTGCGTCCCCTAGACAGTTTGTGGTTCGTGTTTCTGATTCTCGACCCCATGTCGAATTTATCGATTTTTTTCAGAACTGGGGAAACTTTTCAAAATTTTGGCTGCGTTAGTTTTGAATTATGACATTGGGCTATGTCTGTGTCAAGTTTCATCAGAATCGGTTGAAAGCCGTGGTCAGGGTGAGGGTACAAGCAAACAGACACACAGAAACACACACAGACAAACTGCCGTTTATATATAGATATATATATATATATATATATATATATATACGTGTATATAAATATATATATATATATACATATATATACACACATATATATATGTATATATATGTATAGGTATTTACTCACACACACACATACACACACACATATTTATGTATATATATATATGTGTGTGTGTGTGTTTAATTAAATACCGAATCGATTCTAAATCTGAGCAAATTTTCAGCTGTACCTTTAACTAAAACCATTCAACAAAATTGAATGAGTGTTGCGCCATTGGTCAGCCGGGTCACGAAATATCAGCAGTAACACCACCAAGCAGTGTTTAGGCCAAAGTAAACTTTAGGTTTGTTAAACTATGTTTTCGCTATTTCAACTTCGAAAAATGAATCCATTTCATTTACCATGGAGAGAAATTCTCTAGAATGATGAAAACGAGGAGCGAAAGCATATCATGCTAGATCATAAAAAGGTGTCTAATGAAAATGCTGTCAAAGCCTAGTTCAGATAATAATGTGTGTGATGAGCTCTGGAGTAATTCCCAAATTTTCTGAAAAATATAATTTGATTGGGATTTATACAAACGGTACTAATTTCTTCATATGGAGCTTTATGCTTCCCACAACGGAAATGCGATCCTTAGATGAGCATTCGGTGTTTGAAGACTTAGTCAATTATTGATGCAGATGATGGCGACTAATGTAAAATTAAAAGGAAGTAAAGTTAATGCAATGATAGAAACTAAGTTTCAAACAAGCTTTAATGCAGTAAAACCTTTAATATCTTCTACTGAGTAAAGAAAAACGTGTGAAATATAATATCAAATCAGTAATAATAATGTTTTGATATTATATTATAATCAGATGCCGTGATTCAGTTCTTGCTGTTATTAATATAGTTTGGAATTATTTAGTAGGTGAGTATGAAGGAATAGTTAAGATGCTTGCCTTACACCAACATGATCACTGGTTTGACACCACTGCATAGTATCTTAGAGAAATGCCCAATTCTGTACCGATGGATTGATACATGCCTGTTAAATATTGGATAGAAGGTAACAGTATGGAAACGTGACGGGTGTATTTTTCCTTTGGAACAAATGTTACAGCTTTGTCACAAACACGGTCATGTGGGTTCCACCTGATAAGCACTTTTATGTGTGAAAGGCTCGGCAAATTACACGGTAATATAGGACCAGGTAATGCAACTGATCGAACCATTCAATCTTAGTGCAAACGAGTGTAATCCAGCTCAGGATGATTATTTAAAATTTAAAATTTGGTTTCAACTCTAATCAAGTGTATTCCTCAAACCACCTTGCACTATCTCTACGAGAATGAATACGTCTCCATGGTAAATCAATTTATGTTCAAACTAAAAACAAAAATTCAAATGATGAAATAGAATTGATACACTCTACGATATATAACAATATTTTAGCGAAAACTTTCGGTTAAAGAGCATTAACGAAATATATCAAAATGCGCATTTCAAATCTAAAATTTTAGTAGCTCAGAAAATATACCATTTATATCAGACAGGAAATAATGTCTCACAAAACATTATACATCGGTGTTTCTTTCTCATTTATAATTGACCTAAAATATTATCCATCAGTCTATACCATTTCAATTATAATATAGGCATTTTAACGGTTTCATTTTAAAACCGATAATTTAGTCAATGGCAATGGTTTTCGTTTAAAAACACTTTCATATAATTTTTTATGATATTTTCCCATATTATAAAATTAACCGATGCAGTGTTTTATTTTTTTTTACGAAAGTCACTTTAGATGAGTCCACTTTTGCGCTGATTTCAGTCATTTCCACAATTTTTCACCAATCAAAATCTACCCATTCTCACAGGAGATAAAACAATGAACAAAATGTTAGGCTCACACAAAATTATCAAGATCAAAATGCAACCGAAGTCATTGAAAAAATATTAAACAACGCAAAACTTTATCCATTAACAACGGAAACGAAAGTGAAAAAATGCGATCGGCCTAACTGTAGCACATGCCCCCACCATTTTGGAGGATACAGAATTCCACTTTAAACAAGGTGAAATATTTAATATTAAATTGAATTTCACCTGAGCCTCAGAAAACCTAATCTATGCCACTACCTGCTTAGAGTCCGGTAATCAATATATTGTCCAAAGAGGAATATCACTCCGTCGAAGAACGACTCTTCACAAAGAACAAATCCGCCACCCACAATACAGACAGATACAGGTCAGTGAACACATAGATAGGTGTCCTAGGAAACTGTTAATCTTAATTTCCTAATTTTTCCTTTCTATCAATGTTCACAATGCAGCAAAGAATGAATAAAGAAGTAACTTTCAACAATAAAATCATCCACAACTTAACATGAACACATCATAGTACAGAACGCTACTAACTTTATCAATAATACCACTAACACCCATACATTCCTTATACCATTCATATTATAGTATTGTATCGACCATAATTGCACCACCTCCAGAACTACTTACATCCCTTAATAATGTTTTACTCAGGGACGAGTAGATCTGACACCGTTTGATAATCGGTGCGCATTCAAAACCAGTGAATAGCAATGACGATACCTGTTTGACTTTGAATCTCTTTAACAATTCGAAATAATGAACTTAATTCTCTTACTTCTAACTCAGTTCAAATAATTACATTTATTAATTGCTACGTTTCCTAAACATGCCTTTAGTTTTTTTATATCGAATGTGCATCTTCAATTTTTCCTTCTTACTGCCTCCATACACCTCCCCATATATATATATATAATACCGAAAGCATACACAATGTATGGAATTATAATTCCATATATATATATATATATGCATGCATATGAGATGTACGTGATAGCTACGTATGAATAAATATATCTCTACTTCTCTGCACATGCGTCACTATCTATGCGTTTGTTTCTTACTGTTTGACGAAAAGTGTTCTTTTGTTTGTGTTCCAAAACTACAAAATGTTTTACCTAATATGATATATATCCAATCGATGCGATTTTCCGCACTAAAATAGTAATTAACGTGTCCCCGCATGATCGTATTTCAATGACTGAAACGAGTTAAACAGCATAAAGACGTCGGGGAATGTATGTACATACATATATGGAGGGTTGTGTGTGTTTATATATATATATAAATATATGTATGTATATATATGTATGTGTATATACATATATATATTTGCATGTATATGCATATCTTTAAATATATATGTATCTATATACATGTGTGTATGTATATATGTATAGATATATATGTGTCTATATATGCATATACATGTTTGTGTATATATATATATATATATATATATATATATATATATATATATATATGAATATATATATATATATATATATACACACACACATATATATATATATATATATAATATATATATATATCAGTAGTTGTTTGGGATTCAATTTTTCAATAACAATATATTTCCCACCATGATTTATAATCTTTTACTGATACTTTACTTTAAAACACATTACATCCATTTTAAATCATGAACATGACATCCTTATTTTCAACCACAGCATAAAATATTACACCTGATATCTCTCTGTAACCTTTACTCAGAGCCATACATATATTCTGTAGATTGCTTTTTTTCAAAATTACTCATTTCTCATGTTTGTTGTTCTGATTTATCTCATACCATATTTCATACCTTCTCACTTCCGCTCTCTTTGTTATTTTCTATTCGACTCAGGCAATATTTAATTAAAAATCATTTTTATCATGTGCTGATATTTACAAAACTATTTTTTAAAAAAGCAATCGCAAGAATCCGAATGTAGAAACATATAACTTCTTGTCAGCCTAAAGATCTACTATATCACAACCTGTTTATGAAGTACCTTCACTCATTCATCAATCCATCCATCCATTCATCCATCCATGCACACATACATACATCATTCCCTACTTCCCTCCATCTATCCATCCATACATACATAGATACATGCATACATGTATATCTACATACTTCCATTCAAAGAGTCATGCATAGATATTGGCTCAGGTGTACCTGAGTGGAAGGAAACTTGTTTCACAACCACATGGTTGTGGTTCAGTCCGACTGCGTGGTAACATGGGAAAGTGCATTCTACTATCGGCTCAGGCCGACCAAAGATTTGTGGGTGAATTTCATGGAAGCATACACAACATACATTGTGCCATCCCGTAAATAATGCGGGTTTTCATACTTCATTTATTTTTCAGAATTAAGATTAATAATGTTCTTTTTGAATTTAAAAAGGTACTCTCCAGATTCTATAATACTCTTACATCTACTAAGTTACAGAGACGTAAACATACGAACATCGGTTGTCAACCGATAGTGGGATAACAGACAGGCACACACACAAACAATTCCTCTCTTTCTCTCTCTCTCTCCCTCTCTCTCTCTCTCTCTCTCTCTCTCTATATATATATATATAATATATATATATATATATATATATATATATATATATATATATATATATATATAGATATATATACATACATATATATATATGTATATATATATGCTTTATAGATACAGGGTAAAAAATTATTAATTTATAATTAATAAATTTCAGCAAGTAGCTTTGTTATGGAAAAGAACCATATTCGGTAAAAAGTTTTATATATAATTATAACAATAATCAATGGTTTGGCAACAAGTTGCTTAACCACATACCGAAAAATTAGAAATAGCAGCCAAAACACCGTTATTTCTATTCGCTACAAAATATGCCTCCACACATAACACTGTAACTCACAGAGGCAAAAAGAAGGAAAATAATGAAATCAAACAGCCTTCGATTAATTATGGACGCGTTTCTGGATTAGAATTATAAAAATTAATTTCCTTTGTCAACATAAAATTCCGCGAATTATAAATTTGAAAATGCTAGAAGACTTACCCTTTGCATTTCGGACCAAGCGCCATCAGAACATCACACAACGCAGTTAGCCTATTCTCGGAGAAATCTTTGTTTTCACTTTGAGTTGTTCTAATTCACCCTTTTTTAACGTCTTATTCAACAGACAATGACCACGTTACGGCCAGTTAAAGGCATCATCTAGACATTGAAAAAGAAATCACACAGACGCCTAGAAAATAGGGCTTGCTGAAATCTACTACGGCTTGCCTTTTTGTTCACGAGAAAATCATTCTGCAGTTGCGTCGGTATGTCGTTGATGCAGGTAAAATAAGTGGCGAACGTTTGTGCTACAAAAAGTTTGCAATAAGTTATCATAAGTTTCTTGTATAGAAGAAAATACCAATTTGTCCTTGTACTTGCGATGGAATTCTCCTGGGTAGGTTTGAGAAAGCTCCAACCAACGACTTCACCCCCACCCTCATGAATCCAGATCAATGGCGTAGTTGACATTTGCTGTTGAGGAACAGCGTTCGTATTCGAAGTTTCAGTGAGCATACAGGTTCACACGTAGTCCACGATCACATGCACAGCCAATATGGGATAGTGTGATCCATAGCAGCTAATCTTGCCCTCGATTATCGGCTGTCACAAAGGATTCACCGACCGAGTCTCCACTGATTATCGGATTAGACGTAGCCTGGGTATGAAGTTGGTTCTAGAGCCATGCTTTTGCTGAAGCAAGACTCTTACCAAAACCTAAGAGATGGCCTTCCAGCTCTCAGGACAGCAACGCGGAATTTCTGATGCCTTGCGTTATTGCTAGATAATTGATGAGCCATCACTAAGTCCATCTTTCCGTTTGACAGGTATTGTTGAGTTTCAAGCAATCCTCCTCACCAGGCAAGCATTGTCAGGTTGCCGGTGTAGTCAGCGTCGACCCGACCATTGCAATAGATTTCATGTTATCAATAGCATTTACGAGAGACCTCACAATTGACTTGAAAAAGAAACAAAAATATTGCTCAAAACGTAAGAATACATTACACAACATAGCAAAAAAATTCTTGGATGATAGAATAAAACTGTCTAAATCACAGAAGCGATAAAACTAGTAACAAACAAAACGAAATGAATGCAAGTGTCTGCAAAAGTCTGAAGGACGCATCCAATATGCATATAGAAGTATAAAACTGCCCGACAAACGGGAACGTGAAACTCTGAGTAACAGTTTTTGTGATATTTCTGCTGCTTTTCAATAAAGTGTATGTATACTTTGGGTATGTGTCTCTACTATAGCCTCGGGCCGACCAAAGCCTTGTGAGTGGATTTGGTAGACGGAAACTGAGAGAAGCCCGTCGTATATATGTATATATATGTGTGTATGTGTTTGTGTGTCTGTGTTTGTCCCCCCAACATCGCTTGACAACCGATGTTGGTGTGTTTACGTCCCTGTACTTTAGCGGTTCGGCAAAAGAGACCGATATAATAAGTACTAGATTTACAAAGAATAAGTCCTGGGGTCAATTTGCTCGACTAAATGCGGTGTTCCATCATGGGTACAGTCAAATGACTGAAGCAAGTAAAAGAGTAAAGAGTATATATACACAAACCTTATTACATAGTCACTGATGTTCATGGGTTCAGCTGCCTATGAGCAAGTTTTGCTTCCACGAAGCAGAATACGTTTGGTTTATTGTTTCGTGAGCGACGATTCGTGGATACTTGTTTTATTGGATTTCACGTTACAGTCAAATATACATTAATTATTAAATCTCGTATATATGTAGACGAAATGACTATTGAGTTAACGACAAGACTGTATAGTTATGTTGCATAGGACCAGCAACAGCATTAATATAGTATACGGACGTGATAAAACAGAAAACATAAACAACAAATGTTGCCTAAAAAAGGAGCCTAATGTATCCTATGAAACGTTCTGATTTCCTTGCAAAAAGCCAAACTTCATTGGAAATGATTACTTCAAAGCAGTTTCAGCTACAATATCGATTACTGATTTGTCGGCTAATAGAAATGCCTCTCATCACCTAATTTAAACAGCATCATCATCTCTCTTCAGTGTTTTAGTAGTGTCAAAATTGTTATGTATTCCTACGTTGTCTCTGACTTTCAGAAAAATTATCCTGTGTTACTGCAATCTCTTAACATGCTTTTAGAATTAGGAAACTTGATCATTGTAATGTTTTCAATGCTAAATTCATCCGCTGTGTGTCATTCCCTTGCCTGCGCCACTAACATATATTTCAATAACGACTCAGTTTCCAAAGAAGCACCTCTGTAATAACAAATCATATGCTATTGTAGGATGCTTGAAACATATCTCGGTGCAACTGCCTAGAGATTATGTTAATAATAGATGTGTCTTAGTTGCTGACGATACAATCAAACGGCAAGTTAATTCCTTTTATAGAAGAGACGTAATATTTATAGATGAAATCGATGATAGACATAGTTACACTTTGCGTTAAGCATATGTCCATTTAGACAAAAATAAAGGGATAACATGGGCGCAGGAAATCGATTTTGTATTAAATATGGAATAAATAAAAGAAGCTGAAAGAATCGCGTTAACACAAAGAAAGTATAATGTAGAACAATAAAAATGAGGAAGTGTGTAAGAGATCTGGCATAGACTATATCTACTACTCTAGAATATGAGTTCTTGAAATTGACGTTAATCTATGCGGATATTATAATGACGTATTAAATCATCCCATAATGTGATTTTTCTATACTTCTTTTAATTTTCAAAATTAAGATAAACTGAGATTTTTTTTTTGTAATCTAAAATATGCTTTAACTTATTTTCTACAGTTCTCTTACATCTCTCTGGTAGATTTGCAAGATCCCTCTTCCAAAATTAATTTGCCCGTGGCGAAAAATACACCAGTACCGTTCTGACCTCGTCAACAGAATTCATATTTCTTCCGTCCAAATGATTTTGAAGACTTCGGAACAAATAATAATCAGATGGAGCAATGTCTGGCGAATAAGTTGGCTGAGGTATCGTTTGGCATTCAAACTGCTCCAGTCTTTGGAATGTCATCCTCGCTGTATGTGGTTCAGCATTATCTTTCGTCTTGAAACCATAGATCGTCATTTTTCTTCTAGCGCCAACTTAAGCCGCTGAATCTGCTCGCAGTAGATCTCCTTTTTTATTGTTTGGTTTGGGTTTCAAAGTTCAAAGTGGACTAAACCTTTTATATCCCACCAATCAGATAATAACACCTTACGTGGGTGAAGACCTTCTTTAGCCTGGGGTGACGGTGTTTCTCCTACCTTCTGTCTTCGGTGCTTGACATTTTTATAGTGAATCCATTTCTGGTCAACAGTCACTGTTCGGTCCATAAAGGGACTGCGCACGATTAGACTGGGAAGGTTTGTCAGGACCTCATTGACCCAATTTTCTCTCAAAATTTATAGCATGATACAAGAGATACAAGAGATCTACATATCTTCCAGGACGGGGTTCATCTTCTAGAGTATAGTTTCCGTCTGGAATTTTTGGAACCACCGTTGACACTGGCTTACACTTTATTGTCCGATCCCCTTATATTGGATTAATATCGTACTTTACGTTGCGTAGTTGATTTTATTCAACTCATAAAGCAAAACATGCCGCATATGTCCCGTCGTCACTTCCATCAGAGCTTTTAAAAACTAACTCGCAGAATCGAAATACACTCTTCAAAACTTGCAATAAAATTACTACCTGCTTTTATAGAAAGTGGACGCAGGTAGTTTATTTGGTCCCCCTCCCACTCGTAGTTCATGCAATTGAAAAACCACTTTGTTTATGGCATGACCCAACACTACACAGGTTTATCGTTGAGAGGATTTCAATGATTGTTTTTCTAATATTCTCAAAGTCTATATCAGCAACCGTAACACATTTTTTTTTCATTTTTTTTCTTAGCAGAGAAAATTAAACCACGATCGGAAAGCGGGTTCCGATGATGATGTTTAAATTAAGAAACGAAAGGCAATTATGAAGACCGCCAAATCGATGAATAATTTTACAGGTGAATGAGATTCAGAATAATATCTTTAAAGAAATCTTCGGAAGGAAACCTGAAAATTCTTTTGGATACATGTTTATCTAGGACGCGTTTACTTTTCCTCACTGGAGGCTTCTAAAAGTCTTCTCTATTCAGGGTATTGCTGTTATTTCTTTGTTCTGTACTTCCTGTATCTTTAATAGATATGATGAAGTGATATGCGTGCAATAGAGAAGAAAAGGAACGAAGGAAAAATGATACTTACATTAATGAATCTAAACTGAAGAGTGAGAAAAAGAAGCGCAACTAAACACTTCACGCATTTATCCTCTAACGAAAAGTAGGCGCGCGCGAGCGCGTGTGTGTGTGTTTGTGTGTTCGCTTCTGTATGTACTTGTATGTGCTTTGTGATTGTAAACAATGAATTCAAAATTGCATGCTTGTATACGATGAGAAATGTACTTTCTGTTACTTTTTATTTGCAGAGAATAAGGGAATATTAAAGTATGATTTCTTCAAATGGGATTCGTTTTTAAGATACACTCTGGAAAACGAGTAAAAAACATGTAGACAAAACCATTATTCAATGTTATCCTTTGAATGCGCGCAAGTATTTGAATATGTCATATTTCTAAAGAGCGAACCGCCACTTGCCGAACTGCATGGCTTCAGAATACGTACCACGCTCCTACTAATTGTTATAGATACCACTCGAAAAGCAAGCAGGCATAGACAAAATCTCTAGTTTCTAACCTCTTGACCCTGGTGTATATGCAGTATGTGACAGCTGAGAGGTCAGAGAGCACCACGTGCACTCATTCCCAGTAGAGTTGGCTGGAGCAATGTGGCATGAACCGCCTTGCTCAGGGACACAACATGCCACTCAGTTTAGGAATTTAACTGAAGACATTATGACCGTGAGTCGGAAACGATCCATGTTATCATCACAGACCATAGAAAGAAGCCTTTATTTGTCAGACGATAAACTAGAAATAGTAGTCAAACTGCTGTTATATCATACCTCAAATGTAGAAGGAAATGATTCTATAATCACTGTAAGATTCCAGTACGATCAGAGATGGAATGTGTTTGATCATTTGTGCACTCATCTGGATAAAGAACGACAACAAATTTTAAACAATAAACCTCAAATATATGACGAAACTACATTTAGCCACTATTTAGATATATTTCACAAATATTCTAAAGTGTCTTCATAGGGTAGAAACATATTTGTGTGCTGCAGCAACCGTCTACGCTTAGCGTTGTTTCAAGTTTGAACTATTTGCACAGCATCCTGTTGGTGTGTTGTCATTTACCATACGGATGGTTCAAATAATATATGTGTGTGAAATATGTAAGGCTTAATCTTCTCGAAGCAAACACAAACCTCGGTAATCTACCGAAGGGTATTATTTGTAGGATTTGACTGCGTCGTTCATGTTCGTTTTTGTTCTGTTCATACCCTCCAGTATTAGCACGAAGAAACGATAAAAATGATTTTTGACAAGAGACCTGACATTGCTGAACTCAACAATGTGAACTCTGCTAATGATGCTAGGCCCTGGTCGTATTGTAAAACGTCAGATTATATCTGACAAATAAGGTTTACGCTTCGAGAAGATTAAGCCTTACATATTTCGCACACATATATTAGTTGAACCATCCGTATGGTAAATGACAATACACCAACAGGATGCTGTGCAAATAGTTCAAACTTAAAACAACGCTAAGTGTTGACGGTTGCTGCAGCACACAAATATGTTTCTATCCTATGAAGACACTTTAGCATATTTGTGAAATATATAAAAATAATTCCAAATGGTGGAAAACCTAAGATGTTATAACGAGATACGAAATCCAAATTTAGATAATCCAAATCAAATACCAAAAAAAAATAATAATACTATAGATAATTTATAGACAGTTGGAAATAAATCTAAAATAATTTCTTGAAACATATGCAAATTCTCAGACAATTTTTGTACACTCGAATAATCAACAGAATGATTAATTCTTCATCATTAATTATAGAGAAGTTTCTAAGACGATGATGAACGTACATAACAGACGATTGTGTCAAGAAATACCACAGGCACTCGTCCGAATAATTTAAATGTTTTACTGACTAACTTTGTGTATTTTATAAATTAGGTCATTTATTTAAAACTAAATGTTCTAAATATGTTACGATAACTAAATTTAAAATACAATGTCTATATATACGTGCGAGTATATTCAGGTATGCAAATGTGCCGGCGTTTGTTTGTTTATGTATGTGCATATGCAAGTATAAATACATATTCTTTTATTCATTTTTTTAATTCTTTTACCTCTTTCACTCATACTGGAGCACCGCATTTGGTTGCACAATCGTCTCTAGAACTTATTCTTTGTAAACCTAGCACGTATTCGATAGGTCTCTTTATGGTTAACCGCCAGGTTACGGAGATATAAGCACACTAACATGGGTTGGTGGGGAGACAAATACATATATATACATACATACACACACACACAGACAGATATATATATATTATATATATATATAGTTAATCCAAACAAGAAAACACAAAAAAAACTAAAAAATACAACGCGAAGACGTGGAACAAATAAAGTATTATTGGACGCTCAGGAAAGAAGGGAAGAAGGAGGGTTCAACGTTTCGAGCGGAGCTCTTCATTGGAAACATAGGAGAAGGAAAGATCCCGAGAAGGGAAGACAGAGGAAAAATATCGCCAGCGGTACTCACGAGGTCACACACACACATATATATATATATACATATATATATATATAGAGAGAGAGAGGGGGGTGGGGGGAGGCACACACATGCACATATATATATATATATATCGACGTAACTAGATTGGAAAAGGGCATGATCAGGACTGGAATTGCTAGAAAGAGGAACCGAAACATTTTTCCAATATTACTGGTGCTAATTTGTCACTTTGTCACTTTAGTGAAGTCTATAATTCTGCCATTAGGTTGTAAAATTGCGAATTTGTCGGATATATTATTTATAATGTTCATACATACATACATACATACGTATATATATATATATATATATATATAGAGAGAGAGAGAGAGAGAGAGAGGGGGGAGGGAGGGAGAGAGACCAAAGTATATATGGGCGTAAGCCAATTTGAGGGATGTGATGTTATTTTTATGTGCGTAACTACGCTACATGTGGTTTTCTATATGTTTTTATACAATATAATATGATCTAAATCGTTTAGATATTGGGTTGCGAATCAATGGGAAAGAATAAGGATATTGTATTTGTCCTTACTGATCTCTACATTGATGTCACATAATTATGCATCGTTTTTCAATGTATTTCTCACAGATTACAAACGATTATTTTCAGTATCTTTATCTGTGTTAGATGTAAAAGGAAAATGAAAAAAAAACAAACTCTATAAACACCGAATGGAAGTTAAAAATTATTGAATTGGTAGCATCTCTGCAGTAAGTCGTACTTTCTCACATTCGAGAATGTTTGCAAGTATTAAAAGAAAGCGAAATAATATCCGATTCCGCTAGGTCTTATTCTGTATTTAGTTATAGGATAAAAGTCATCTTGGAATAAAACACACTCAATTAAAATACACTGACAGGAGAATGAAAAAACAGAAAACACTTGGAGGCACAAAAATAGTATCTAAACGTTACGGATGTTGAATTATATACAGAAATATATTAATCTGCGGGTGATAACGATATTTTACATGTTTATCATTTTCAAAACCAAATAAAATCCGGTTGTACATATCTGTTTCTTCATTGCCCACGAGGGACTAAACATAGAATGGACAAACAAGGACAGACAAACGGATTAAGTCGATTACATCGACCCCAGTGCGTATCTGGTATTTAATTTATCGACCCTGAAAGGATGAAAGGCAAAGTCGACCTCGGCGGAATTTGAACTCAGAACGCAACGACAGACGCAAAACCGTTAAGCACTTCGCCCGGTGTGCTAACGTTTCTGCCAGCTCGCCGCCTTATCGCTGGTTGTACATATCGTTTTATAACATACTCTTATAATACACTGTGGAGGCACAATGGCCCGGTGGTAGGGCAGCGGACACGCGGTCGTAGGATCGCGGTTTCGATTCCCAGACCGTGCATTGTGAGTATTTATTGAGCGAAAACACCCAAAGCCCCACGAGGCGCCGGCAAGGGGTGGTGGTGAACCCTGCTGTACTCTTTCACCACAATTTTCTCTCACTCTTTTTTCCTGTTTTTGTTGTGCCTGTATTTCATAGGGGCCAGCTTTGTCACATCCTGTGTCACGCTGAATCTCCCCGAGAACTACGTTAAGGGTACACGTGTTTGTGGAATGCTCAGCCACTTGCACGTTAATAAATGAGCTGCGACGTCACTGGTGCCAAGCTGTATCGGCCTTTGCCTTCTCTTGGATAGCATCAGTGGCGTAGAGAGGGGAGTCTGGTATGCTTGGGCGACTGCTGGTCTTCCATAAACAACTATGCCCAGACTTGTTCCTCGGAGGGTAACTTTCTAGGTGCAATCCCATGGTCATTCATGACCGAAGGGGGTCACAAATAATACACTGAAAATTCTTACTGTGAAGCGAATCGAGTGATATTGGTATTCATACTATAAGGTACTGCTGAGATATTTTAGAAATGGTTCTTCGAAAGAAATGTGTAATTGTATGAATGTGTAATCGATTGACCTGGTTGAATTAGCAGCCAAATTCCTTTAATATACAGTATTACCACCTCAAAGTATTGCAAAGTTTACGTTCGCAGATGTAGTTCTAATGTCAATATAAAATTTTGATATGGTCAGTATTGACCGTATCATAATTCTTTTCAGTTAGGTCTGACCTTTGGCTAAAGACCAGGAAGTGAAAACTCTTTATAATATTGGCTTCAAAATGTCATATCTATCAGATAATGCTGCACCGCATCGCATCAGTAACATTATAACGCTTCGATTATCGATATGCAAAACAAAAACAAAAACAAAAAAATTATTCCTGTATTTAAGTATATTAAAAGGTAAGAAGTATGTTTACTTTGAACAAAATTAAATTTCTTCTGAAATGGTAGCTAATGACTGCTATCTTGTTAATTACTGCTCTTTAACACTATTGATGTTGAATACATTTAAGGCACTCAGAGACGCCAGTTATAGTTTAATATGCCGACGTTTCCTTTTTATGATTATATTAACAGTTGGTATCATTTTCCACGAAAGCTCGATATTTTTATCTACATGTTTTATATAGCAACTCAGAATCAAGTCTGCCAGAAAGCAAAGTGGTAGTTATCTTCAGCTGATAAAGGAAACTAGCGCGTAAAAGTGCTGAGTGGTGATTTTATTTTCTTACACAGGGAATGAATAATGTCTGCTAATCCCTATTTTTCTTTGATCATCGCATTTATGCCTACTACAGTTGATGCTGTAGGCAAATCACTGGAATCGATCACATAAAATGTTTGATTGTGCATTAACTTATAGTAGTACGAAGCAGTGATTGGGTTTAATATTTTCTAAAGTAAAAATCACATGAGCTATTGCTTTCAAAAGATGGCAACAAAGTTTAGCTGTTGCAGATATGTTGATTGAAACAGAATCGATGCGTCAAAGCCTTATAACTACTAGAATTATCAGAAAAAGTAACGCAGGAGCGGCTGTGTGGTAAATAGCTTGCTTACGAACCACATGATTCCGGGTTCAGTCCCACAGCGTGGCACCTTGGGCAAGTGTCTTCTACTATAGCCTCGGACTGGATTTGGTAGACGGAAACTGAAAGACGCCCGTTGTATATGTGTATATATATATATATATATAATATATATATATATATATGTGTGTGTGGTGTGTGTGTGTGTGTGTGTGTGTGTGTGTGTGTGTGTGTGTTTGTGTGATTGTTTGTCCTCCCAACATCGCTTGAAAACCGATGCTGGTGTGTTTACGGCCCCGTAAATTAGCTGTTCGGCAAAAGACACCGATAGAATAAGCACTAGGCTTACACAGAATAAGCCCTAGGGTCGTTTTGCTCGACTAATGGCAGTGCTCTAGCTTGGTCACAGTCAAATTACTGAAACAAGTAAAAGAGTAAAAAGAGTAAAAGAGTAACTATCTATGATCCTCCTGTTGAAATTGAATACAACTGTACCTACCTGGGTAGAAATCAAATGTTTACCATTTGCAAAATATATGTTAGATGCAACACGATTTCGTGCAATGCGTTTCTTTTGTTATTCGCTGAAAGTGTTATGGATATAACCTTAATTTCTGCTAAGAACTTAATCACTCTTGCACGGATAGTGAGCAACGTGCGCCTCTAATAGAAGGTGTTCAGAAAACTACCCCCTAAGTTGACAAATGCCTTCATTCCTTCGTTGAATTTTTCATTGCGCGTGTTAGCTATTTTCAGTTACAGTCAGCCCTAATATGCATCGCATAATAGAGGTGTCAAGAATATGGTGATGAACATACTTGAGACTTTTATAAGTGATTGAAGCCTAATACAGAGATATTCCTATTTTATAATTAGCATTTGTTGAAAAAGAACACATTTACTTCGCTGGATGCAAACGATGTCGAAGGGATTACATCGGGGTTTCCTTTCTCCTAGAAGTATATTTCAACAAAAATAACTGGTATCACTCCCTGTTGTGGGGCGACTGTTAAATCTACTGCCATTATCAGCCCCATGACAGCGTTTGCTTTTCAGCTTTCAGGATGTTCAACAATAGCTTACAAATAAAGCTTGGTAGGGTTGTCAGTTTAGTCGCCGACAACCCGTCAATGAGATATGTTACCAATAGAAGTTTACATGGGTTTTATGTTACCAGTAGAGTGACTTGACATAACATACTTACATATATACTTATATGCATATATATAATCATTGAACATCCTATATCGGTTTCAACTTTTGTCACAAGCTCAGCAATATGGAACAACGCAGTAACTCAAGCGTTCGATATTTTTTTATCCCCGAAGTATAAAAGACAATGTCGACCACGGCGGAATTTGTACTCAGAAAGTAAAGACGGACACAATGCGCTGATCAATTCCCCCTGCGAGCTCACTCTTCTCCCAGCGCACCACCTTCATTTGCTGTCATTTATTCAGTTCATATGAATTTCAATAGTTATATCCCGAAATACGTATAACACTCAGATTATAGTTGAACAGACAAATCTAACGTTTAAAGATCATCTCTCACACTATTTATAACGACAATAATTATTGCGATTAGTATTAAAAAATTTAATAATATTGCATATACATACACCAAATATGTACATGTGTATGCCTTATTTGCGACGAAATGTTGTAATTATATACATAGTAGGCAACCAAATATTCATCGACATCTGCGCGTATGGATTCATTTACTAGTTGTTATACAAACGGCTTGGTCAGACGATCACAGATCTTCCTAGTGTCGATATTATAGAGAAATGAAACAATCATAAGTAATCATAAATATGTGCGCGTATTTATAGGAGCTCGTATGCGTATGTGTGTGTTAATATGCAGGGAAAATATCTCTCAAGGGAGATGAAACGAAGCTTCATCGCTGGCCCTGATTCTTTTCTCTCTCTGTATAGGTGAAACCGATCAACAATTCATATATATATGTGTATATATATATATATAATATATATATATATGTATATATATATATATATATATATATACATACATACATACATATATATATGTATATATATGTATATATATATGTGTGTGTGTGTGTAAATGTATGTATGTATGTATATACAGTGAATATGGTTCACATTGTAAATGTACATGTAATGTAAATATTTATATAATCTAGATATATTTAATTCAATATTAAATGTTTTAAGCATCAAAAGTGAAAGTAGATAAGGAAGAAAACCATGATTTAGTCACTTTTAAACAAAGTAGCCGGGCAAATATATTCTATGGAATTAAAAAGAGTTGCTTTGCAATTAAATAATAGAATCTTGTTTTCAAAGACGAAATAAAGAAAAATATCAAGTAGAGATTTAAAAAGTGGATTAACAAAGATATTAAATCTATATTTTTCGAGTGGCATTCGAAAAACACTATGAAATACTTATTAAAAGATAATTATAAATTGCAAAAGAAGAAAACATATAAAAGAATTTACAGTAAGAATGCCCTTACATAATGGATCGTATACACATACATACTTATATATGTACTTTTACATACGTATGTATGTGTACATATATATATAGTTATATATATGTGAGCGTGAGTGTTTATGTATATGTTTGTACTCGTGTGTATATATATATATATATATGTATATATATATATATTATATATATATATAATATATATATATAGACATACACAGCCATACACACATATTTATATATATATACAGGCATACACAAACATTTATATATATATGTATGTATGTATAAACAAAGTACAATAACAATAATGATAATAATAATAATAATAATAATAATAATAATAATAATAATAATAATAATAATAATAATAATTACAGATAGCGAAAGCAACTAGCAATAAAAGAGCGCACGTACACACACATACATACACATATGAAACTTATACATACATACATACATATAAATATATATATATATATATATATGTATATATATATATATGTATATATATACATATATATATATATATATATATATATATATATATATATACAGACACAGACACACATATACGCTTATATGTATATACCTAAGTACTCACAGAAACAGACGCACAGACGTATACACACAAACTCGTCCGCATATAACCACAACATTCTTAGAACTTTAGACGTGATAAAGTGATTCGCAAAACATTACAAGTGGATTTGCAATAATAAAAAGTATACTAACATTTACTTCAAGCTTCCTAGACACATAAACAAATCATTTATTTTAAAACTAAATGATTGAAGAAGTTTCACACGAGTCGAAAGCAATACAATACCTTTTAACAATTATAAAGGTAAAAATGTAATGCCATATATACAAAATATTTCTTAGGTAATATAAAACGGTTTTAGTATTACTTACGTCAGGATGCTACTTCAGAGAATCAGAGTTTAGCATCGAATACATTAAGATGTCTCAAGTTATGTGTGTGTGTGTGTGTGTTTGTGGGGTAGGGGTTGATTGTGTAACTGACAATATATGTGAATATAGTAAGAGAGAGACAGAGATAGAAATAGATACATATACAAATATAGACCGACAGACAGACAAGCAGACAGACAAACAGACATACAGGTAAATATATACATATATAAATATATATATATATATATATATATATATATAGAGAGAGAGAGAGAGAGAGAGTGAGAGAGAGAGACAGACAGACAGGCAGATAGACACACAGAGGCAGACAGGAAATAAGATAGATATATAGATAGATAGATAGATAGATAGATAGATAGATGGATAATTTTCTTTATTGGCCACACAGGTCTGAACACGAAGGGACAAATACAAATGTAGAGCTTTATTTTAGAAAATGAAAAAAAAAAGTAAAATTCCGATCAAAAGGGTCGGA
>NC_043004.1:85355673-85400673 GCF_006345805.1 Octopus sinensis
AAAAAAAAAAAAAAAAAAAAATTTTTTTTTTTTTTTTTTTTTAAACCGAAAATTATGGTTGTTTTAAACCTTGAGGTTACATAGAGAGTATTTTGCGTAGGATATGAGCAGTTCCCATGAGCACTATCTTTTGAACTTCTGCCATTTTTGGGTTTCCTGGTATCTGAGTTAGGTAGCTATCAGCCCCTTTTGCTATCATTCCCAGGGCACCTATGACAACAGGTATTGTTTTAGTCTTCAGCTTCCACATTTTGCTGATTTCTATTTCAAGATCTTTATATTTGCTCAGTTTTTGGTAGGTCCTGACAGATACGTTTATATCGATTGGGACAGTCATATCAATGAGGAGGCATGTTCTTTGTTTGAAGTCTTTCAATATGATGTCTGGCCTATTTGCATCTATCTTCCTGTCAGTTTGAATGGTGAAGTTCCAGAGGAGTGAGATGTGGTCATTTTCAAGCACTGGGGGTGGTTTGTGTCCCACCAGTTTTTTTCATGGGGCAAATCCAGGTTTTTACAGATTACCCAGTGAATATATTGTGTAGCTCTATCGTGCCTGTTGAGATACTCTGTAGGCGCTAGAAGACTGCACTTGGAGACCACATGGTCAATGGTTTCATTTTGTTGCTTGCATACACGACACGTTGGACTGCTTCTGATCTTTAATATGTTGGCCTGGTAGTTTCTTGTTGGTAGGCATTGATCTTGAGCTGCTATGATAAACCCCTCTGTTTCAGATTTTAAGCCAGAGGCCATTAGCCATTGATGGGTCAGGGCTTTGTCGATATCTGCATTATTCGCTCTCTTTGGGTATTTGCCATAGAGAGGTTTTTCTTGCCATTTATTATTCAGAATATCTAAGGCCGCAGTTTTGGCACGGGTTTTCATGCGCCTAGCTTTTTCTGTGCTTGTTTCTTGTATGTCTATCTCTAATTCCGAAATTGGTTGTATTCGGAATTCACTTAGATATTCCTTTGCCTGTTTTGTGACTGAGTATGATGCTTTCTTGTTTTCATGTTTTGAGACAAGTTTTAACATCCAGTCCTCAGAGTTTTTCAGGTAGGTGTCTAGGCCAATTGTAGCAATCTTCATTGTTATTGCCAGTTGCAAAAGACCACGGCCTCCCTCTTTTCTTGGCAGATAGAGTCGTTCTGTATCTGCCTTAGGGTGGTGCATTCTATGCATTGTCAACAGTTTCCTTATTTTTCTGTCGAGCTGACATATTTCAGTAATTGACCAGTTAACAATATTGAAACTGTAAGTCACGACTGGTATAGCTAATGCATTGATTGCTTCGATCCTGTTTCTTGCATTCAGCTCTGTCTTGAGTATTGCTCTCACTCTTCGATAGCATTCTCTCCTGATCCTTTCCTTCATCTCTGAATGCCTTATTCCGTTCCCTTCAATTACCCCTAGGTACTTGTAGCTCTCCGCTGGGTCTAGTTCTTTTATGACATTCTGTTGGTCAAGGTTAACGTTAGATGTTTCTGTCATTTTTCCTTTGATAAAGGTAGCCTTTGCACATTTATCGAGGCCGAATTGCATTCTGATGTCGTCACTGAATTGTTTGACTATCGCTAGTAAGCCCTTGAGTTGTTGATCATTTTTTGCAAAAAGCTTTAAATCATCCATGTAAACGAGATGATTTATATTTTTATCAAACATTTTATACCCGTACTGCGCGTCATTGAGCAGCTTTGAGAGAGGTATTAAGGATAAACAAAAGAGGAGTGGTGACAGTGAGTCACCCTGGAAAATGCCACACGAAATTTTTACATCACCAGCATTTAGGGATTCACTGTCACTGTTCAGAGTTAGTGTGGTTCTCCATGATCTCATACTTACAGTCAAGAAGTTTCGCAGAGTTGGTGCTATCTTATACATTTCAAGGCATTTCCTAATCCAGCTATGTGGTAGGCTATCAAAATCCTAATCCAGCTATGTGGTAGGCTATCTCCTAATCCAGCTATGTGGTAGGCTATCTCCTAATCCAGCTATGTGGTAGGCTATCTCCTAATCCAGCTATGTGGTAGGCTATCTTATTATTATTATTATTATTATTATTATTATTATTATCATTATTATTATTATTATTACTATTACTATTATTATTATTACTATTTTTATTATTATTATTATTATTATTATCATTATCATTATCATTATTATTATTATTATTATTATTATTATTACTGTTACTATTATTATTATTACTATTTTTATTATTATTATTATTATTATCATTATCATTATTATTATTATTATTACTATTACTATTATTATTATTACTATTTTTATTATTATATTATTATTATTATCATTATTATTATTATTATTACTATTTTTATTATTATATTATATATTATTATCATTATTATTATTATTATTATCATTATTATTATTATCATTATTATTATTATTATTATTATTATTATTATTATTATTATTCAGTAGTTTACGCAAATATTTGTTATATTATTGATTCATTGAAATACTTAATGTTTGTTGCCCTCTCTAACAATTATATATATATATATATGAAGGAACATGTCTTAGTGTCTACGGTAATCGACCCACATGCATGAGGTCGTGAGTTTTATTTCTTGAAGACACTTTATTTCACGCTGCCTTGGTCCAATCAGTTACCACAAAGGATTTGTACGTTCCTTTTGCTTTCATTTCATTTATAATATTCTCCATTTCTCCTGTAACGTAAATATTTTTTTCATCTTTTGATAATTTAGTTGTCAATCATGAATTGTGTTTAACACAGATATAACAATGTTTCGTTTATTTTTAATGAGAAGCCTGTACTTATTAAGCTGAACTCCCGTACACTTATGTTTGAAGTCTTCACAATAGTACATCTTACCTTTTTATTTATTGAAATGTGTATAATTATAAGATGATAATTTGCTGATATGAAACGGAATCAATGGCTATTTTGAGCAGAATTTGCTGATACAACTATGAAAGCAATGATTTCTTTCTTGCAACATAAATATTTACACATTATACGTAAGCAAATGCCAAGATAGGTGGAGTATACTTGTAAAGTGGTAATTCCGATCGCTGGTGCCCAATATTTATATTACTAGAATCCTAGTTTTATTTCCATGAGTTTTCTCGTGAAACCCAGCAAGTTAAAGGGGTCGTCTAGTCAGCAAAATTTCAGGTCTGCTCAAGTAACAGCGACATATTATTGTACTCTTTCGCAACGTGTACGAAGCCCCGAAGCTGGAAACTAATATATTTGATACTTTGTTTAGTTCACCTACAGTTGCTTTCTCTTGATATCATTTATAAATTCGAAAACCTGGAGTTCTTGGGTCATATCAGTTGTGGCAATATATTATTGTATCAGGTTTTTTCATAATAGTCTCGAGCTTTGGCTTATTACCAGCAATTTTAGGGTGCGTGTCGTAAGCCGATATCAATCAGTGTGCGAGATTGATTTTGCTTTCTTCCCTTTCAAAGTCAGTAAAATAAATATCTACAAGGGAATAGGGATGATGTAATCGGCTCATCGAAACTTTTGCATTACCTGATCGATAACGTATAAGGGGCGGTGCAAGTATATTCCAAGGGTTCTCCATGTTTTCCGTATGTTTTCTTCTAATCCACCTGTCTCAATTTTATTACACATCTAGTACAGTTCACACACATGCACGTACACAAAATACACATACACACACACATACACACACTACAACAGAGGTAACAACAAACAAAGCGTCAGCTTTATTACTGCTAAACTTGTCTCTTTTTCTGTGTATCGTGGACTACCACTATGACCCGGCGTTGCCGGGTCTAGTTCTAGTGCTCGTTGTTCGTTGCTAGGTCACAGTAAAAATTTCTCACTAAATCAAGAGTTAAGTTTTTTATCACATTTTATCCCGGGCCAGTTTTGTTGTTTATGAGCTAGTTGGAGCTTTTTATGAGAGTAATTAATATTCATTGGATTTCGGCAATACCCATATGCCCTTAACTTATGGGCATAAGGGGTCAGTTTATCGATTTTTTAAATGGCTTTCTGGGGTGACTGGAGAAATAAAAAGATCTTCACGACCACCCTCAGACAGTTTTGAAAGCCCATAGAAAGTGCGTGCCTTTTACGTGAAAAACTGTGGATTTGTATAAAGGACAGACAGACACACAGACACATAGACATTTTTTCGCTTATAGATATAGAGATTGTAGTGTTGGGGTAGGAGTGTCTGCCTCTAAACCTTACATATTTTCTCGTATCTTGCTCAAAACATCAGGTCGATAGATCCCTAGTATTAAAAGTGTTAAATATCGAATATTTATTTTTGAATACGTCAACAAAAACCGTGCCTACCTGCATTTAACACAGCAAATTAAAACTCGGAGCTCTGCATTCTATGCCCTCGTAACACATCTAATTATTGTATGTTTTCATTAAAAAAAACGTCAACCAAGCATGGTCATGCGAGATTATTCGCTTATGCATCAATTTAGTTAGTCAGGTTCAGTTTTTCCGAATACCTACTAAGATGGTCCAAACCAGAAATATATTTGTGTCTAAAAATTAACTTGACGTGCGAGCGAATTTCATTCCTATTGTGAAAGTTATTGTTCTTCTTGAAGATGATAATGTTACTATTAATACTTTCGCTTTCATTTTGTGTTTCAATGATAACAGTCTCCATAGAATATTTTTCTCATTTATCAATCCCTGCGTGTTGGTGCATTTGAAGTTATTAATTAATCAGAATTTCTTGTTATTTTTGTAAAACTGAGTTTACTTGCTTTTGATAGTTAGTGTTGGGAGAAATTTATTTTAATATATGTATAATATATATATATATATATATATATAATATATATATATATGTGTGTGTGTGTGTGTGTGTGTTGTGTGTGTGTGTGTGTGTGTGTTATTGTATGCGCTCTTTTGCTATAATCTATGACACATTGAAAAAGAATGTGTTTAGAAAAACAAAATTAAGCTATTCTCTCTATGTTGGAAAAATATTCCAAGGGACACCATTTTAAAAGAAACATAATTCCCCCAAACAAATAGCTTCCATTCAATAACAGTGCAATCAAAATCCAAATCTTGGGTTCCGGCGAAAGTAATTGTTGCCAGAAGGGAGAAAATAAAAGGAAGCAGGGACGACGATGATTTCGACGAGAACAACAACAATAACAACAACAATAATCATAATAATAATAATAATAATAATAATTAGTAGTAGTAGTAGTAGTAGTAGTAGTAGAGGAATTATGTGTTAAGAGGATTTGTACGATTCAGGCTACGTATACAATTATATTGTTATACCATTGCTACACTGTAAAAATAAAGAAAACCTCAAGCAAGGGAGTGATCGTTTCTTTTCGTAATTATAAAATGGTTTAAGAAGCATTTTAATGATTTTCGCTGAAAGTTAATTGTTTAATATTCGTGTACAACACAGAAGTGTAAGCGATGTGAGGGAGCGAGTGTTAAATCAACACCAAAATATGAGAAACAAAATCAATGAATTCAATCTGTTAAAACAGGATTTTCCACAAAATACCTGGGAAAAACAGCTTGTAAATCTCATATTTTCAGAAAGAAATATATATGGGTCAGACAAAAGTTTGAATCAGTATTTATTCGACGATCAGCATTTGCTTAAACAAACCGGCATATATGGAAGTAAAAGGTTAATTTGATGTATGTTATATACTTTTGTATGGTACACGATATTCTTCTCACCCGTGTACACGTCCTTTTTTTTATATTCGAAAAGAAAGTAGGTTAGATCTCAAAGTAACATTTGATCCCAGTAGATCTCATTTGACAAGATACATTCTAAAACGTAAAAACAGATATTTAGAAATAGAAATGGTGTACACGATGAGAGTGAAAAAAAAAAGACGAAAGAAATTGGACAAAATCATATACTATAGAACAAATCGTGAAACTGATATATTGCATTAAATATATCTATTAAGAAAATAAATGACGTGCAAAGAATAAATTCAAATATACAGTTAAAAATGAAATTCAATCAGAGATGGGGATTAGCAACTAACAAACGCTAAAGCAGAATTACACGAACTAATATAGGAAGACAGCTGAATATGAGAAAAGTGTAAGGTCAGAAAGGTCTAAAGCTGAAAATATTGAACATGACAATAGCTAAAATAATTGAAGAAATAAAATCTATATAAATTCCTATGGACCAAGAAAAGACATCGCCGAAGTTAATACTTAATGACAAATATTATAATAATAATAAAGAAGCGCTAGACGTCCTATCGTGTACATAGTGTGAAGGCTGTGAATGTCTATTGTACAGAAATAAATCAGCTATTATATAGAACACACGGTGTAGTCAGAAGGGAAATTGTGTTAGTCTACAATATTTCTTTTGTAATAAGATTTAAACTCGAGCAACGTAGAAAACCAACATAAATGTGGACATTAAAAGGAAATGTCACTCAATCATTATTGAGATCAACAAAAAATACAAATGACACATGAAAAGACAGGCAACTACTGCAAAATAACATCAATGGAAATACCTGAAATCAAACAATGTCTAAAATAAGAGACTGCAGTTAAATTGCGAAGAATATATATATTTATTATATTAGTGATACTTCGATGAACAAAACAAATAATTGGCCACTAACCAAAAACAATTTTCGTTAAGAACAAGATAAAAACAAAATCGAAACCAATACAGTGCCAACAGCAAAGGAAGTAGAACTTTTAAATGTGGAAGCAAAAAACGACGGAAACATCGGAAACAGCGAATTCGGGATCAAAAACAGTCGGTTCATAAGAAGAAATAACAAAAACGAGAATAACCTGAATATTCTAAACTATTATCTAATATGTGATCAATACATCTTCTACCAAAGATATAGAAGCGGTTCATAAAAGCCATAATGTGCGTTCTATGATGATGTTACATGCTAGAAATAGCATAACAGAAACTGACAAATATATACAAGTGAAGGGACTCAACTTTTACAAATGTGGGTAATAATGACTGACAGCATCAAGACAGTCCCAGTTGACAAAGGAGACCTTGATATGATATCACGGAAACTCAAAAGGCTGCTTGTAGGTATAGATTTTGAAACACTCATCGTTCCCTTCAAGTAAGAAATAACATGGATATTCTAAATCCTTATCTAATTTGTTGTCAATGCATCATATCACAGGTCACAAAAGCCTATAACGAAAGATGTATAATGTTGCTCTATGCGAAAAGTCACAGAGAAATTTTCATGAATGACGCTGAAAAAAATAAACAAGTAGTAATTTCAAGATTGTACGAATGTTGGTAATATTAGGTTATCCCAAAAGTTCGTAAACACTTGCGAAAATTGAATTTTTACTCGCCAAGTACTAACAAAAACAACAAAAATTATTCCTCAAAATAAAGACCATTATTTTCCAAGACTTTCTACGAACATTTGGGACAACCTTATATTACCAAACAATATCATAACATAAAGGAGACCATGGATTAATAACACAGAATTCGAAAGCTTAACGTGTGGAAATAGATTTCGAAACACGAATTGTTGCTCTGTTTATATAATCGGAAAAGCGAAGTCTACCTAATTTCTTTTATGTGAAAATCGTTACACTTATGTCTTAGAGCATTATCTGTTACATAAATGAATTTGAAATATACAATTCCATAGTGGGGATGAACACATATTGAAGAATTTGACTTGAGTTTACCTCCATTATTTTAAGGTGAGAAATAAAACTAGCAATGACAGTCGATTGCAATAAATTACCCGACAATGTTTAATATTTTACACAAAATGTCGGATGGAAACATGACATCCATCACCCTGTAATAAAAAAAAAAATTAAACGAGTGAAGACTGATATAAACAAATAAATTTCCAGATGATTAGTGACATGTATCCTATTAGTCACCAACATTATTATCCCACGAAGCATATGCCCACCCCCAAAAAATATAACAATCCAATCGAAAATATAATATAACTCATGTTTATATATGGATATGAATTTCTGTTGCTGTAATTCTTTATTTGGCACCTAGGCCATAACATAGAGGAGGAGAGTACAAGGACAGACAGAACACCACAATGGGGAAAAACATAAATGGAATGGAAAATGAAAGATGTTTAAGAATAATAAAAGTAATGATGATGAAATGGTTGCATTGAGACCCACCCTCAAGCAGTATTATTTAGCAGTTAAGGCGGCGAGCTGACAGAAACGTTAGCACACCGGGCGAAATCCGTAGCCGTATTTCGTCTGCCGTTACGTTCTGAGTTCAAATTCCGCCAAGGTCGACTTTGCCTTTCATCATTTCGGGGTCGATAAATTAAGTACCAGTTACGCACTGGGGTCGGTGTAATCGACTTAATCCATTTGTCTGTCGTTGTTTGTACCTTCTGTGTTTAGCCCCCTGTCGGTAGTAAAGAAATAAGTATTATTTAGCAGTTAAATTATACAAATTAACAAATATTTCTTACTCTTTTTAGTATCGCTTTTTTTTTATCCTGAAAGTCTATTTTTTCTCTTTTTAAATTAATTTACTCTTTTTAACAATTCATTAAGTGTTTCAAATCTTCAAACTCCACGACCGGTAGTAATTCGTCGATTTCAATTTCTACCCATAACGGGTCTATACTGCTTCTGAACAGTTCTTTCATTTTCTCATGTCTCTCCTTGTCAGTAATTATTCCCTTGGTCTTTTGTGGCAACATTACTCTTATAATCGATTTAAATTACATGATCTTCCGCTCGATTGCTGTACTTTGGCATATGTGACCACATGCTACTTTTTTCTCTTTTGAACATATGTCTGCTTCAGCGACGGACCTGGGCTGTCCGAGCGGGTCATTCCACTTTCGCTCCTTTCTTGATGCACCAAAATAAACGTCAATATCAAAGACTTCCACATCGTGCTGTAATGATGTTTACCCTTCCACTCTACCATCCATTGTTGATTCTGCTGGTGTCTCGAACATATTCCTTTTCTCTTCCATCTCAATCTCCTTCATTTTTCTGGTTCTCTCGGTGGAGGGCTCAACCATTTCTTCATTTTCCTTCTATTCACGACCATGAATTATTCCTCCACTCTATCTCTCTTTCCGGCACCACCCCTTAAGTACTCTGTTGTTTCTGCTCCTCCACTTTGTTTTCTTTCTGGGGGCAACTTGTCTTCAAGTGCCCGCTTTTAACCCCATATGTAACATGTTGGTGGTCTGCCTTCTACCACTACTCGTAGTCTGATGTCTTCTGGGGGAATGATCGCATCTGTGATCATGTACAATTCCTTTAGGCTCACTTCTATGGCCGGAATTTCTATTGCTGACCAACAAAAAGGACCCTGTTGGCAATTATAAATTGTACGCATAAAATGGTTTGATTAATACAACTCATTCTGTGTCCTTCAATTAAATTTTTCGATGTAGATATATTTCTTTCTAGACACTTTACCGTGTTGGGTTAATATCCTTCAGATAATATGCAATTGTTGATTAGTTTAAATTAAAAGTTTTATGTTACTGACATTCATCATATGCTGGCAACAGAAGATATTGATATGTTAGCTGAAAGAAGAGGAATAATGGAGTGCGTTGAGACACTATTAAGAATATTTTGTTTTAAAATATTTTGCTTCCGTACATCTGATAAATTGGAATAGCTATATCATTGCTAATAATATAATTGTTACGTAAACAATTAAAGATGAAGCAAAAAGATCGTATGGCTCCTTAGTAATATATCTGAATTAATTACCAAGATATAATGTAAGATAAAGCTGATACTGCTTAAGAGAAGTAGAAGAGAAGGTTTCGACCGTCGCATGTATGCTTTGAGAGATTTGCCCCGATACTGTATAAGTTTAAATCTAATGGGTGTTCAGCTTTGTCTTTCAGGGACGGTAAATTTGAGCAACTGTCATCTAATGGAATGGATGCTATCGGTAAGCTCCCCACCTTAAATTTATTGGATTGGGTGTAAATCAGAAAGCATTATTATTTAACTCTAACGTTGTTGATTGGCAGAAACGTTGAAGGCGGTGAGCTGACTGAAACTTTTGCACGCCGGGCGAAATGCGTAGCTGTATTTCGTCTGCCGCTACGTTGTGAGTTCAAATTCCGCCGAGGTCGACTTTGCCTTTCATCCTTTCGGGGTCGATAAATTAAGTACCAGTTACGCACTGGGGTCGATGTAATCGACTTAATACCTATGTCTGTCCTTGTTTGTCCCATCTATGTTTAGCCCCTTGTGGGTAATAATGAAATACGTATTTCGTCTGCCGTTACTTTCCGAGTTCAAATTCCGCCGAGGTCGACTTTGCCTTTCATCATTTCGGGGTCGATATATTAAGTACCAGTTATGCACTGGGGTCTATATAATCGACTTAATCCGTTTGTCTGTCCTTGTTTGTCCCCTCTGTGTTTAGCCCTTTATGGGCAATAAATAAATAAGAAACGTTAGCACGCCGGGCGAAATGCTTCGCGGTATTTTGTCTGCGCTACGTTTTGAGTTCAAATTCCGCCGAGGTCGACTTTGCCTTTCATACTTTCGGGGTCGATAAATAAAGTACCAGTTATGCACTGAGGTCGATATTACCGATTTAATCGCTTTGTCTCTCCTTGTTGTCCCCTCTATGTTTAGCCCCTTGTGGGCAATAAAAAATATATATTTTTTTTAAAAAGTCGGCGAGCTGACAGAAACGTTAGCACGCCGGGCGAAATGCTCAGCCTTATTTCGTCTGCCGTTATGTTCTGAGTTCCAATACCGCCGAGGTTGACTTTGCCTTTAATCCTTTCGGGGTCGATAAATAAGTACCAGTTACGCACTGGGGTCGCTATAATCGACTTAATCCGTTTGTCTGTCCTTGTTTGTCCCCTCTGTGTTTAGCCCTTTATGGGCAATAAATAAATAAGAAACGTTAGCACGCCGGGCGAAATGCTTCGCGGTATTTTGTCTGCGCTACGTTTTGAGTTCAAATTCCGCCGAGGTCGACTTTGCCTTTCATACTTTCGGGGTCGATAAATAAAGTACCAGTTATGCACTGAGGTCGATATTACCGATTTAATCGCTTTGTCTCTCCTTGTTGTCCCCTCTATGTTTAGCCCCTTGTGGGCAATAAAAAATATATATTTTTTTTAAAAAGTCGGCGAGCTGACAGAAACGTTAGCACGCCGGGCGAAATGCTCAGCCTTATTTCGTCTGCCGTTATGTTCTGAGTTCCAATACCGCCGAGGTTGACTTTGCCTTTAATCCTTTCGGGGTCGATAAATTAAGTACCAGTTACGCACTGGGGTCGCTATAATCGACTTAATCCGTTTGTCTGTCCTTGTTTGTCCTCTCTGTGTTTAGCCCCTTGTGAGTAGTAAAGAAATAGGTATTTCGTCTGCCGCTACGTTCAGAGTTCAAATTCCGCCTAGGTCGAGTTAGCCTTTCATCCTTTCGGGGTCGATAAATTAAGTACCAGTTACATTTTGGGGTCGATGTAATCGACTTAATCCCTTCTTTGTCTGTCCTTGTTTCTCTCCTCTGTGTGTAGCCCCTTGAGGGCAGTACAAAAATAAGAAACGTCGAAGCGGTGGGCATAATATTTTGCAGGATTTATTTTGATGTTTTACGATCAAAGGTCACATCCTGCGGATGTTAAATGTATTATATCATGATTTATGTCATGCATAAAATAATCATATTTGAACGTCTATGAATTTTCCTGCTGCTTATATAATATTACGAAATCGTCAAGAAAACTATTATTTTACAATAAAATTGACGAAGCAATTTTTCCCTTCGTATGTGGAGGCGCAATGGCCCAGTGGTTAGGGCAGCGGACTCGCGGTCGATTGATCGCGCTTTCGATTCCCAGTCCGGGCGTTGTGTGTGTTTATTGAGCAAAAGCACCTAAAGCTCTATGTGGCCCCAGTAGGGGTGGTGGTGACCCCTGTTGTACTCTTTCGCCCAAAATTTCTCTCACTCTTTCTTTCTGTTTTTTGAGTAACGCTGCGATGCACTGGTGTCCCGTCCAGTGGAGGGGGGACTCATACGCCATAAAAACCGGGAAACCGGGCCCATGAGCCTGGCTAGGCTTGAAAAGGACGAAAAAAAAAGAATAACAATCAACATAGAATTATAGTTGGTTCTCTCACTCTATCTCATTCACCAAATCTCTTACGTGCAATCATCCTGTTCCCCTAATGGCCACTCACTATTTGTCACTCTTTTTCTCTCTTAGTCTGTCTGTCTCTCTTCTATCATGTGTAAAGCATGAATAGAGATGTCATCCAACCACGATTTGTCTAAAAAAGATACAACGCATTTGCATGGTAAAGAATTCCACAATGAAACCTGTAAATGAGAAATTATGAATAACATTACCGTACTGGGCAGAATAAAATGAATAGAAATTTTACTGTGGGTCAGAAACCCAGGAATCAAGCCAGAGACTAAAGGGTATTTTGTCGCTGCACATGAACAAAACATCGCCATAAGAGACTTCTAAAAATATTTACTGAAGCGGCGTATAAAAGGCCAACATAGAATAACTGGAAGCTCAGAAAAGCAATCAATAAACGTGTCTCTGGCTGCAGAAGCTTAGCCAAAATCCGGTATATAAATAGACATGACAGAGCTGGATGTATAATTCAATAGATGTTATGGCAGCATTATGGAACACGCTCAGAATAAATATGGTTCAAATACACGCCAGAAGTTTATCATAAAGAATGTCAAAGTGGTTATGCTCTGGGATATGCCGCTTTAGACAGACAGGAAGATTAACAGAGATCGTCCGACATTACTTCAAAAGATCATTAGAAACAAAGTCACCTAATCGATGCATTAATTCCAGTAGACAGAATACGTATATCTGAACCAAAGAAAGAAAGTACACAAATATAAATATCTGGTATAAGTAATATGAAAATTTTCTGAACTGGAAACTGATTTAATATCAAGAATAATACGTGCTTTGGGAATAGGGTAAAAATATACACAGAGATATATAATGAAATGGCGATGACTGGAGCATACGGACAACAAATCGAAAGACGCATTACTATTAAGCACAGCACATATATTATGTAGATTTCTCTGAGAATAATCAAGGCAGAAAATGTGAGAAAAAATACTGCCAGTCTCCATCGTATACAGAGCTGTAGTGAAATACAGCACGAGTACATAAGACTGCTGAAATAAAACCATGTTATATTATAATATACAACAAGGATATTTTATAATGCAAATTTGATCATTAAGATCATTTCTATATTTTCCATCATTTCGCATCCATAAATCCATTTATAAATTATTGAATGCCACCTTTTAAAAATTACTTGTATGATTTAGTAACAAGAATTACATATTGTTTGTTGACTCCAGTAATGTAATTCCTGCTTGACGTACGTTAGAGTACATAAGCAACATTTGTTGTTCTTATAACGAGGAACTATTGTTCTTGTAGGTCTAAGGAAAATGTAGCTTTGCTTTTCGTAGCTCAGGAATCATATAGCTAACGACGTGAAATGGCAGAGAAATGCATGCATCCTATGATCCGATAATGCCATTTATACCTTAATGTGATTTACGCATATTATCGGTGAGGAAGAGTTCCGCCAGGAGCTATTTATACAGCGAAATGCCTTCCGGCGACATCTGTGCCCGAACATTTTTAATATGGTCGTTCACTTTTATATTATATTTAATTCGTTTTCTGTAGCTTTTGACTGATCATAATTTTTCGATTTAAATAGTTTTACAAATAAATAAAGAAAAATTGTGATGAGCTAGATCTGGAAAATGTGGAGCATGTATTTATTATCCTGCCTCTCCATGATTCAGGAATATCTTTAATGATCCTTGATGTCTGAGGTCGAGAATTATTCCACCTTATTAAAAGTAGGTCGTTTTCTATCCAGTTACCGAAATTCGCCTTCAGAAGTATTAGCTTGAATCGGTTCAAATATCTGCTATAAAGAAAACAGTCGAAAACGTAAGAGAAGGTTACGATCAGTAGTTGTTAAGAACCACCACTGAACAGATGCCGCTGGTTATTGCAAGAATCCAGACTCTAAAGGGGACTGGATCAAATAAAAAAGAGGTGTAGGGAGAAAAAAGAGAGGGGGAATTTAGGGAAAGCAAATGAGATTAGGAAAAGGAAGGGAAGGAAGTGTAACAATTTATGAATGAACTTAAAAGTAAATGGTTAACCATTGTGACCACAAGAAGGGTAAATATCTATGTATACATCGACTCCCAGAGCAAATTTAACTCACCAAGCAGAAAGAGATACTATCGCGTACTTTGTGACTATTCATAAAAATACTGTTTATAACAACAATTAACAGCAAATAGTCACAACAACCGTGTAAGAAGGGGTTACATAAAGTAAGTGAAACAAACGCTCATTAAAAAGAAAATATAAGTGAATGCTATAAAACACATCATCCATAAAGAAAATTATAAACATCAATAAAGCGAAATATTTGCCTGCCAGATCAAGAATTATGTGGAACTGCATGGTCTCCGTTTATTGGGAAAATGCTGCGAAGCACACGTAACATGAACTTTGTGCATGGTTTCCTCTCCATTTCTTGATTGCCATTAAAATATCACGCTTGTAATGCATGGTTAGCAAAAACAAAATCAAAAAATAAAAGGCTGATGATAAATAAATAAACAAAAATGTTAAAAGTGTGTCACGCACACCTCGAAGTCGTACGCTTGCCTCTATCAAAGAAACATGTAAATGCCGAAGAAGAAAAAGTGAAAAGAAACAAGCAAAAATTAAATATATTAGCGAATGTTAGCACATTTATAATAAACTATAAAATAATATCTCATGGGAAGGAGAAATAGACCAACTGATAGAAAGTATAATCACTATAAAGACAAACAGTAACAAAAACTTACCAAATAAAAAGAGATAAACTCTCAGAATGTAATGTTTAGCGCACACAAAATCCACGAACCGTAACAACGCTGGAAATAACCCCCCAACGTACTGACAATACATGAAAAGGCCAAAACATCACAAAAGTAAATAGACACAGAAAACAGAACAATAGCACAAAACGAGTATGTTGACCATGCAAGCTCCCTAGATGTTGCAAACATACATTATCGACCGCACACATAACAATAAAGAGAATGCATTCACATATTATTAGAGGAGAAGCCGAATAAACAATGAGGAAAAAATCTATCAGAAACAATGAACAAAAGAGAAGTGACCATAATAAAAACGAAATCAATAAAAAGGAATCAATGAAACTCCTCCCAAGCTACAAATATTTAAGCATTTTTTCCGGAAATCATTGCCAATATGGCCGTAGCGTAATTTCCTCAGTGACCATGTTAGAAACGAGAGAACATGGTTTCAATTGCAATACTGTAAATCACTGTTTGTGCAAGTCCATCGACTAACCTTAGTTCAACCGAGAAAAGGTGTATCTTTAATGAAAAGTACAGTGTAAGCATTGTGCGTATCTGATAGTAATATTTTAGAAGTGAAAATCTTGAGAGATAGATTATGAACGGAAGATTATATATCTTGGAAACAACTGAAGTAAACAATACATTCTGAGTAATGCACATTCAAATAACCAGTGTTTGGAGAATACGTATTAGGTTTCCGAAACAAATATAACATTGTGCCATGGAATGCACATACTATTGGAAAGTGTAGAAACAAATAGCGAAAAGGTATCATAAACTGATTAATATTCAGGAAATGATATAAGATGTGAAAGATTCGGAAGGAAAAGAAAGACAAACTCAGGATCCATACTAACTAGGGCTGAACAAAAAGAAAAAGCGCAAGCAGATTATGTATTACTTGAATAAATTTAATCTCTAACATACGCTCAACACTTACGTTACCATTTTTTAGTTGGAATATGCTGCATTTGTTGAAGTTTACTGTGAAAATAACAAAGAATTTCATTTATGTTTTCCATTAAAATACTGTTTGGAACACGAATTACCATTTAATATAGCAATGCAAAGTTTCTATTAGACGTTTTTTCTATTTCCAAGTTTTCTAATCGCGTGATACACGTGATATAATGACCTCTTATGCGTTACTGCTTTAAGTAGGTTTGTCAAATATTTTTCACGGTGTTGAATAAAAAGCGCGAATATCATTCATGTTTGTTAACGTTTCTATGTTATACGCTTTAAAACAAACACAAAAAGTAATGAATAAGAATCAACAAAAATATCTCTGTTTTGTATTTAGATATATTTTCTTATTGCTTTTTGTTGTTTCATTGCTTCTGCTGATGTATCAACTGTTTTATTTTAAAATTTGAAGTGAGAATGTCATACGTAGTACAAACAAGCAACTAAATCTAAATCATTGACGTATAGTTACAAAATTTGTAGTGCAAAATTTTACGTATATTTAATGATAGTTTTGAATATTTGCCATGAACTGCTCAATTGCAATAAATGAGGCGGATATCAGCATTTATTTGCTCTTAGATTCAGTTATCCATCACCTAAACCAAATAAATAAATATAAACACATTCTATTTTCGTTCGGGAAATGAAAAATCAAACAGGATAACACTTTTGTTTGTGAATGCTTGCTTAAATGTGAATCAAGTATAAAATTTGTATTCGCACATTTGCAGAAAGTAGAAACTGAATGTCAAATGGTTTTCTTTAGGAAAATAATGAAAATGTTTACTGCAAACCGAAATTTGAAAAGCCGAAGTTATTCAGTAAAGATAGTAAAATGCATATTAAAAATGTGGTAGAATGTAGTAGAATGTGTAACAGCACGTTGAACCGAATTTGAGTTGTGCAAAATGAAGGAACAAAGATGTTGCATTTCACGATACGTAATTTTTGCAACACCCGACTTAAACTTTTGTGCCACCAGGCTTTTTCAGACGAGGAGCTGAACCAGTATATCAAATCTGTTTAGAATTTATAAATTATTCTAAAGTATGATAAATTTAAATGCTAGTGAACTAGAGTGATAATATTATTAAAATTCTTAGTCATGTGTTAAAATCTTTAGGAATATATTCGGTATTTTTTAATTCTTTGTGTTAAAAATGATGAAAATTTGTATTTTCGTTCTGAAAAGCAGCGTTTCCTTTTTATCTTGCGAAACATTTGCCCTATAATTGCAAAAGTAGGTATTTTCATTTTTTTTAAAATCATTTCCAAGCACAACGTTTTGATTTCACTGTAAGCATAATAGAAGAACAAATATACCGATAAAAAGAATACTAAATTAGAGATAATAGTAACTATAAACGCAAAGTGACGAAAGCTACTGCAAACAAAACAAAGGAACAATTTGTGAAACATAGAAAACCTGATATTATTTACATTACTCCTTTTCAGGCTAAATATGGGTCGACGATTTTCAGCTAAAACATTATCGCTATACTATAGCAAACATAAAACTATAAACCCTAGTGCATTAATGAAGAATTGAAGTAACCATCATAATTATGTAATCATATCAACACGATATTAATTTGATTAAGTGGAAATACAAACCACATATGTCAACAAAAATACCCTGTACTCAAACTTGCATATTTGTCTGTGAAATACTTTCAAAAACATCTCCTCTGCAGTGTATTCGCAAAATACTGAACGCATTCTGCTGAAACATATGAACATTGGCTCTTACACTTACTTGTTTCAATCATGTGACTGTGGCCATGATGGAGCACTGCCTCTAGTCGAGCAAATCGACCCCAGGACATATTCTTTGTAAGCCTAGTACTTATTCTATCACTCTCTTTTGCCAAACCGCTACGTAACGGGGACATAAACGCACCAACATCGGTTGTCAAGCGATGTTAGCGGGACAAACACAGACACACAAACATATACATACACATACATATATATATATATATATATATATATATATATGACGGGCTTCTTTCAGCTTCCATCTACCAAATCCACTCAGAAGGCTTTGGTCGGCCCGAGGTTATAGTAGAAGATACTTGCCCAAGGTGCCACACAGTGAGACTGAATCCGGAACCATGTGGTTCGTAAGCAAGCTACTTACCATACTGCCACTCCTACGCCTATGGCTATCAAATAATCTTATAAATATGCAAGGCATTCAAATATGCGACTGATTTGAATATACAACCACAATCTCATCGATGTCAGTTACCCACAGCTTCACAAAATATTCACTCATACATTTATGATAGATATCAACACAGTCAGATTAATAACTTTTTTCTCGTACGTTGTTCTCCATATTCTGTATGTATTCAATGTTTATAATAAACAGTCAGAAAAAAAAATCACTATCACTAGGTGAAATTGCATGGCTGTGCAAATAATCTCCTTCTAACGTGATTTATATAAAATATGAACTACTAAGCTTAGTGTCCCACATTTTACTAGTAACAATTGATTACAACAAATAAAGCAAAATATGATTCGCAATCTCGTAAACATACATAAAATGCAGAATAGAAATAGAATGAAAATCACAAATAGAAAAGAAATTCGGATGCTAATGAGAGGCTCAGGTTTTGACAAGTGTGGCTTTATAGCTGAAATTACATACTGTGCAGAAAAATGCTTTTCGGGTTCGGACGCTCAGCGCGGCACCCTAGGTAAGTCACGCCTACAGTAGCTCCGCCAAGCCTTGGGAGTGAATTTGATAGACTAAAACTGCGTGGATGCCAGTTATATATATATATTCTCTTTATTTTCTCTCCTTGTTTCTTTCTGTGTTCCTTTCTGTAAAAGAGCTTAGGCTCGAAAAGTTACAGAATTTTTCACTTCCCGGGCGTTATACAAATACTTCTGTTTGTTGTCTACACCACCTGTCTTCGACTTTTGTTGTCTTACATCCTTTCGGGTAAACACCTACATTGCTAGAAATAAGGACTAAACCGCTCTAATGAACATGACTGAAAACATAATCACTAACAGGGAATTAATTATCAGAAAAGCGCCGACTTAGAATTTTTAATACTGACTTCAATAGGTATTTCCTAACACCCTAGGCACATCTACTGATAATTATAATCCTCCTTTCCAGTGAAACATTGCAAACAGGTGTTTATATTAATTTTAGATATACACATTAGCGAATCGGTAGATCATCCAATAATTTGGATGACGACAATATAAATACTAATGGCGAAGCAAGTCAGTCAAGAAAGAGCCGAACACTCGACCTGTCTAAACTGATCAGGCAACGGAATTTGCTGTAACTGACGTCAGAGAAAGAAATCTCGATCGGCACATTTCGGACGAATGTCAGTGTATCATTCATGCGCGTTAAGTACAGCATCAGAGAGGTTTGCTCTTATTTCTAGGGTGTTTCGTAACAGCCTAGTCACAGTTAGTGACAATTACAGAACTCCTTTTGGTCGAAAAATTGCAAATTGCTGCTTATATAAATTATATATATATATACGTGTATGTGTGTGTGTGTGTGTGTATAAGAAGTTTTTTTCCTCGCAACATTTTCCGGGTTGATTCCTACTGCCTGGCACCTTGAGCAAATGTCTTCTACTATAGCCTTGCGCCGACCAAAGGCTTACAAAAGGAATTTCTAGACGGAAACTGAAAGAAGACCATCGTATACATGTGATATGTGTGTGTGTGAGTGTGGGTGTATTTATGCATCTGTTTTTGTCTTTACCACCGCTTGGCAATCGGAGTTGGTGTGTTTTCGTCCCTGTAACGCAGCAGTTCGGCTAGAGGCACTGATAGAATAAGTACTAGGTTTTATAGTTAAGTCCTGGGTTCGATACATTTGACTAAAAAGTTCTTCAAAGCGGTGCCCAAGCTTGGCCACTTACTACTGACTGAAATAAATAAAACATAATGGATATGTATATATGCATGTTTGTATGCATTTATGCATATACGTACGTGTGTATGTATGCATGTATGTATGTATGCTTGTATGTATGTATGAAGGATTTAGTTCTCTCTGTGTGTGTGTGTGTGTGTGTGTGTGTGTGTGTGTGCGTGTGTGTGTTCCCTGCCGAAGTAGCAGGTTTCTAACAAAAACACGCTCCATCATTGGAATGTAGACAACAAAAGCAATGTCACATGTTGAACTTCAGAAAAACCTTGCACATTTTTACTCTTCCACATACTGACTATATATTTAGTGTTTAATTTCGTTGTTTTATTTTCTCAATACCCTAGCTTATTCAGAACGTCACTTAGGCGTTTACTCACACATCTAAGTGCGCCAATTGCCTTTTGTATAAATATGAATTTATAATCTAAGCATAGATGCTGGATTTTCGAAGCAGTTATCCAGGGTTATCTCTTTGAGTTTTAAAGGGGTATTCACATTAGCAGGACAGCTGACCTCTATAACAGCACATACTTTTCCTTGTCTTTCCCAAACAACAAAAACCGATATTTTACGTTTAGACTTGGTAGATGTTTTGATGAGCATATTCCACCAGTATTCCTTGTGCTGTATGTACTCAATAACAGAATTTATTTCAAGGGAGTCTTTTATTTCCGAATGGCGTTGCGACGACGATGAGTCGCAAAGGCAGGATGTGCATCGATGTCATTTCTGTGTGTCCCTTAATTACATATGAGATGTCTTTTACAGACATATAACACAATATATATTTCTGTTTGCATCTTGGAGCTCCAATAGTTTCACTGTCTCTTTTGTTTTTTACGTATTTCGCAGCAGTCTTTTCTACTTGTATTGCAAATGATAGCATTTGAAGTGTGATATAATGTTGCGCCCAGGAGTATAAGAGACGCTTCGCTCCGTGAAAATAATACAGTTTTCTTCAAATATTCAGGAGAATATCTTTGACATAGTTTAGTCCAGCTATTTTCGGGCTTCATATTACTTCATTACGAACGGAATACTTACGGGGACCTAGCCGCCGACACGTAGATATTATTCTCTTCTTCTCTAAGCACTAAGTTAATGTATTCATTATTTTTTCTTCTGAAAGAGACTATATTACATTCTAGAGCTATCCCTCCACCTCTTTTATCTCCTCCTAAGTAGAGCCTGTCGATTTCTATAAAGATTTTCAGTTGCTGTTAGTTTCTAGAGGGTTTTACGCCTATTTTATGCATTTCTCCTACAAAGCAGTTACGTATATTATCTTCTTGTCAAAAGAGACTTTCGACTGTTATATTTTTCTAGGTTTAGCATAATATTCGCAGTCACTCTATCTTTATTCACAGTACCTTCGTATGTTATATTTCCATCAATACATAAGCATTGGCGAAACGGTGGGACGATGGATGTACGAGTTTTGTGTCTGCCGATTGCTTTTGCACGTTGAGGAGATATTAACATTTCTTGTGGTCAAATTCCATTTCCATGACAGCTGAAAATCTTTATAAGTATGCATGTGTGTGGGTGAGTATATTGCTTGTGTTTGTTTGGTGCGCTAACAGTAGGCACGCAAACACATAAACGCAAACACACTCCTACATACGCACATACGTACATACATACATTCATACATACATACATACACACATGCATACATACATACACACATGCATACATACATAAATACATACATACATACATACATACATACATACATACATACATGCATACATACATACATACATACAGCAAATTTCATTTCGCAGAGATAGAGATAACAAAAGAAAGGAGGAGAACATGTCATTTGTTATGTCCACGGACACTCAGACAAATGCTTTTTGGTATTTCTTCCGACAATTAACGTACTTAATGTACAGAATTCAAATGTTATCGAGGTAATTTAACATTAGACGCTGCAGAAATTAAAACCATAAAACACCACTTAAGTGCTGAGTCTAGTTTAATTGATCTCATTCCTGTGTTACCATGTAACAGGTGTTCTTGGTAGAGTAGAGCACAGTTACCAATTGTATCAACAGCGGCCGATATGATATACCAGCTGGAGTACTCGGTCGTCGCATCAATAATCATCAGAATCGTGTGTCTTTTAATAAGTTTGGGGTATATGTTGCAACACTTTAAATTCTGAGTTTAATGCTCATGGAAATTAAATTTCTCCATCGTATTCACGCGACTTTACAGGGAATACTACACAAGTACTGTCAGTTGTTCAGAACCGCAAAACATTTGATTAGGTGTTCAGAAAGTGCACCCCTTTTAAACATTTATAGATCACAGGAACCGAGCTATGATAGATTGAGGTTTTGTAGAGCACGCAGCATGAAATACAATATAAAATAAAATAAATTGTGGCAAATGCTTAAGCACAGATAATTGCAATCATACACACGTACGCACACACCAACACGCACCTTATTCAAGAAGTACGCAGTAGCACTCACTAAAAAAATTACTGCATTGGAAGGGATAACGTATAGTTAAAGTGAGATAGATATGCCGATCGATACTGTGATAGATAGAGAAAATGATTGAGACGGGGGGGAGAGATTGGTCTCTACGATTTTCATGTAAATAAAGAGATTTTTCTTTCCACTTCAAAACAAAATGATAGGATACATTCGCGTGGAATCATAAATTTCGTAGATAAATATTCCAGGAGTCATGCTGTAAGGATATATTTTAATGAAGGCAAAGAAAAAGATAGTGCCTGAGTCTGAGAAATTTGTGTTTATGCATATAGTGTTATCGCCAGTTTGTATTGATTGTTGGTATACGATGCTGTTGTACTGCGTGCGTTGGTGTGTGACAAGAATAAAAGCTATTTCGTCTTAAATTACACTCACGTTTGTGCATAATCTTTCACTTTTTCATCTGGAAGTAGGTAGATTGGACGATCAAGCAATGTTTATGAGGTCTTAACGAAGAGATCATGCAGCAAAGAAAGTAACATATGCTTCGTTAGTTTGATATAATATGTTTTTGTTTTTTGTTTTTCTTTATCCCACATATCAGTTCTGATCGAGTAGAACATTCAAATGTTTATAGACTTGACCGCCCTGTCCTTTTAAGAAAATCTAGCATTGACTTATACAATATATCCATCTATTAAACGAGACAGTACTATACTATCTCGAAGGAGATTTAGTCTTTCTTCCTTACTAGTCGAATCCGCGCTCAGAAGTTTCTCCTCTTCAATCCTACTGATATCATCAATGTGTTAGTTTAAACCCAGCTCACTCTTAATTTTACAGTTCTATCAAAATATATTCCTGCCATGTTCATCAAGCTGTGTTCTGTCTTTTCATTTACAGCTATCAAAAGCTGTATAATCTAATGAGATATATCTCTACCTAAGACAACGAAGGTTTCTGCTACGAGGAATTCTAGCCGTTAATTCTAGCAGGTCGAACTAGCATAAAAGTTAGAATATAGATCAAACTCTTCGTAGTGTTTACTTTAATTCTATTTGACCTGGATTCTCTAGATTCTGTTAAACAAGTTTATCATCACAAACTGCATATTGGATGCATTCATTAGAGTTTACTCTCGGGCACACATTACGGTTTGAATATCAGATTTCAGGATATATTTTATGCGTCCTACCAAAGTTAGCGACGCTGGAAAACAGAAATATATTTACAGACCTTTCATATTGCCGTTCGCAAGATGATTTGAAAAGGAAACTGGTGGAAATGCGTTCGTGAAGGTGTTTGCTAATTGGAATGTCATGTGAGAATATCTTATCATTAGTCGAATGCACTCAATCCTCGGCTTATCCTCATTTAGCTAACCGAAGATCAAAGACATTCCTGGCGTGAGCCTCTGGTCATATTATAGATTAGGATCTGCATTATACAAATTAAAACAAATGTAGATTCATGCATTTTATAATCCCAATTAAAATGTAATACAGTAACACTGATAATATGTATGCGTGTATGTATGTATACATATGTATACACATATGTATATATATATATATATATATATTATATATATATATTTGCGCGCGATGGCATATGTATATCTACATCTATCTATCTCTTCCTATATATATATATATATATATTTGTAAAAAAGAAGTTTGAAAACGCCACTATATTAGATAAATTTTAATTTTACATGTTTCGGTTCTTGAAGAAACGAACCTTATCAAAAAAATTTATTATAGAAAGTATAATGGAACAGTTTGTAATCGTTACATACATTCAATAAAATCCATGTTCTTGAAAAGACGAATCTTATCAAATATATTATAAAGAGTATAATAGAAAAAATCCATAGTCGTTCCTTACTGTTTTGTCGAGTGTAGTGGAGACGTTCATTATAGATTTCTTGCTGGTATCAAAAGGAACCGCTTTTGTGTTACCTTGTGTTCCAATTGAAGCAACAGTAGTGATTCTTGGTCGTCGTCTGTTGGTCGTAATTTTGGTAACCTTTGTGGTGGTTGGGGTTATATCAGCTAAGCTGTGGCTGTGACAGCAGCAGTAGCCGTAGTAAAGGGCTGTTGATCGTAGTAGCAACAGTGGTCGGTTCTCTGGCACTGTTCACTGACGTCACATAATTCCAAACCAATCAAAACCAAACTTCAACGAATATAAGGAAAATTCCCATAACTGTATCCTGTAAGGACTATATATATATATATATAATATATATATATATATATATATATTATATATATATATATATATATAATAAAAGGCTTCCAAATAAGGAAGCGTAGTGCTAGAAACACAAAAAGGGATAAATTCATGAAAGGAATGAAAATTAAAAACATTTACCATCTCAGCTATATCCCAGACCGAACGGTTTCTACCTATATTAGCAAACACACAGAATATATTTGGCAGGCCAGGTTCTTCAGCGGGAAGCCTTCCTGATCCTAGACGCACACACTGTTAGAAGCACATGTAGATCTAACGGTTTGTATATCCTAACTTTTCAAACCTCTGCGCAGACGCAAATCATACCCGGTGAATAGAGAGGATGCCATTAAAATTTACGAACAAATTTATCAAGCAATATTTAAACATAATCAAATAGGGTAATAAAATAAATTATTATTACCAGTGGCTTAGCACAGGAGACGAGTTAGTCATTAGACTATAATTTTCCTTATTTGGAAGCCTTTTATTATATTTCTATACGAAAAATATATAGTCTAATGACTAACTCGTCTTTTGTGCTAGGTCACTGGTAATAATAATTTATTTTATTACCCTATTTGATTATGTTTATATATATATATATATATATATATGTATGTATGTAAACACATATATATATACACATGTGTGTGTGTGTATATATATATATATATATATATATATATAATATATATATACACACACGCATACATATATATATGGTAATGAACTTTGAGTAAATTGTTCAGAAGTAAGGTACGCGAAACCATACAGTATAATTCCCAGCAGGTGTCGCCTCTGCTCCGAGGAATCCCTGTCTATTCTGTGGACTAATGAGAAGATCATTAATAGAATTTCTGAAAGACTCTTGAGATACCTGCACGCATATAAATGTACTTCTGCACAATGCAGTGGGAATCAAGTTTCAGTAACTGCTAATATAATTTACTTTAAGGTATGAATGAATTAAGTTTAAATCTAACCTCTCCATTCTTATAAACACCAAGTAGATATTTAACTCGCTTTGTGATCGTGAGTGAACGAAACGTCATGAGTGCGTAAGTTCAATTTTCGCGGATCCTTGCGCGAGGGAGTTCATATATCCATACTTGTTAAAGGTTATTCTTAATACTTTACTCGCTGTATTGCAATGTTCGTTTCATTTTTCAATCCGGGATCTTATTTTTGATCTTCCTTGTAAAGGAGAATATTTCTTCGTCGTGTTGATTTTATCTACAAAATGAGGAGATACATTGGGGGACTGTTATTCTAATGATTTGTGTCTACTTCTCACCAGACGTGATACATCTGCACCGCTGGATACTCCTGAACTAGTGGTTGAGGGTCCTATCCGAGAAGGATCGATCTTAGATGTGTCGAAACACTAGTCGTGCTTATTAATAAATTCTCGTATACTCCATATTCTGGCTTTCATTCCCCCCCCCTCATATATATATATATATATTCAAATTTTTATTAATATGAAACCAATGTTACCCTTGTTTCACAAATAAAGAGATTATATTTATCGTTCGTATATATATATATATATATATATATATATGTATATATATGCATATATATATATATATATATATATATATACACACACACAAAATAGTAAATATATGGCACAACTAAGTACCGATATTTACTGGAAATAGCGAACGTAATAATACGACGCTAATGTATAGCTTCACCGCGTATGTATTAGCAAAAATGCGTGTGTGCAACAAACTAGAAAAATTGTCTTACCTCCAGGGAGAACATCTGAAAGATGAAATACCTGGAAAAGGATAATGTGGGACCTGCAGGTTTCAGATTTTACAAGATATGTCTGCCTCCCATAATCTTGTTCTATCTTCATCAGCCAAGCATATACCGTGACAAAAGCTACGATGTTACCACATTAATGCTATTACACTCGACTGAAACGCCGAAACGCCAACAGCACGAAAAACGGTGAAGAAGCTTCAATAAATTAGTAATGCAATACTAGAGTATCGCTTTCCAGTAAAGAATAGCCCGTGAGGGAAAAATACACAGAATAGTAACTATATGGCACGACTAAGTACCGATATTTACTGGAAATAGCAAACGTAATAATACGACGCTAATGTATAGCTTCACCGCGTATGTATTAGCAAAAATGCGTGTGTGCAACAAACTAGAAAAATTATATAACTTAAAATATATATAAATATATGCATATATTCATATATGTACATACCTACATATATATGTATATATACATGCATACATGGGTACAGGACATCAAACAAACGTTGATCACAATGAGAAACGAAAACATAAAAAACAAAAACATAGAAAACGAACTACAAAAAAACCCCAGAGAAACAAGACATGCAGCATAATGTATATTCCCCTTCATCAGTTGTCCATGTTCCATCTACTCCGCGTTTCGAAGTTAAGGACAATGCGCGACTTCGTTGAAACAGTCCTACCCGCAAAGCAAATTAAATAAAATTTCAGTTATTTTGCGGAGGGTGAAAGTGGTAACAAAACATGAGTGAGAACAAGACAGTAAAAACAAACGGTGAGGGCTGCTAAGCCAAGACGATAGGAAAGTTATGAACGCTAGGAGAACGAGCTTATGAGAGAAAACAGGTATAAGCACGTTCTGTCTTTGGGAAGGAAGTGGACAGTAAGATAGATTCCCTTTCCTCACGTGTCAGCGAAGAGAGAGTCAAGGAGGAAGAGTGAGAGAGGGAGGGAAATAGACAGTGAAGAGAGAGTAGAGATAGAAGAGCGAGCATCATAATTATTAAGATGAAACTTACTTGGAAAAGGATGCATGGCGTTCTATCATGTAATAATATAAATATATGCATATATACATACGTATGTATATATAGAGGACATAAATTAATGTTGAACACAATGAGAAGCGAAAACGTAAAAACAAAAACAAAGAAACCGAACTTTTGGGCGGAAAAAGAAAAAGAAAAACTAACAGAAAAACGAAACATGCAACATAGAGAATATTCCCCTCCATCAGATGTCCCAGTTTCAATTACTCCGCCTTTCGAAGGCAAGGCCAAAACGCGACTTCATTGAAACAATCCTTCCCGCAAAGGATACACACACACACACACACACACACACATAATATATATATATGCTTATATCGTTAGTGTAAGTGCCTTTGAGTATATCTGTCAATATAAAGGCTTAATATAATTTTAATAAGAGTAAATTGAGAGCACAATTTTTTATACTACAAGATAATTGGGGGCGTCTCCCAGTGGGCATGCACTGTTTTGATTCACTGCTCTCCAGTGAAGACGTACTCGGCATACTTACTCAACAATAGATAGGAAATATCAGCTGCTCATAAAGTAATCATATCTAAGACTAGTAAACGCCCCCCTTCCGCCGTCCACTGGACGGTGTAATTTCGTGATTACATTGGAGTCTAAATTAGTATAATTCCGCTTCTGCCTATGTTTCTGTCTGTGATACTCTGCTGGCAACTGCAGTAGAAGCAGGATTGAGAGCACGCCGGAGTTCTCCTTGCTGACCAGTCTTTGATACTCTGGCGATCGGAATAGAAACACTCCTCACACACATACGTGCATACATACATACGTTTTTCTGTCCTTGTTTCGTATACATACCATCCTTTTCCCAAGGAATCTAAAGCTCGTAGTTTAGTTTTTTCCCTGGGGCTGGCCAGATTGGAGCAATCTCAAGATTAATAAGCCGAAATTGCGAGGAGGATCCGGTTCTTGACTGAAGATTAGAAGCTTCGAATGACCTGTCCATGCATTTTGTATCGTCTATTTGGATGTTTTGCGTTCTTGTCTCATTTTATATTTTATAAATATATATATAAATATATGTAAGGTATACTAGCCATCTCAATATGGCTAACCATTAAGGGTGGGTGTTACTGTAACTTGTAGCCCCAGGAGATCATCGTCTCCAGCTGGCTTTAGGCACACTTTCTGTGCCCTTATGGTATTTGCAAAGGGAGATCATCCCTCCCTCGTCAAACTAGGTGAAACGCACGGACTGCAGTTTCTAGTTATTTGCCTGTCTTCAGCGTACGGCAGTCACCGGTTGTCGATGAAGGGAGTCCGAATGCAAATCTTTATATCGTTTTTCCCGTAACTTTTCGTCACTGATCTCGAAAAACTGTATGCAAGCAATAGTGACGAGATCAGTGACGAAAGGTTACTGGAAAAACGTTATAAAGATTTGCATTGGGACTCTCTTCATCGACAACCGGTGACTGCCGTACGCTGAAGACAGGCAAATAACTAGAAACTGCAGTCCATGCGTGTCACCTATGTTGACGAGGGAGGGATGACCTCCCTTTTCAAATACCATAAGGGCACGGAAAGTGTGCCTAAAGCCAGCTGGAGACGATGATCTCCTGGGGCTACAAGCTACAGTAACACCCACCCTTAGTGGTTAGCCATATTGAGATGGCTAGTATACCTCACATTGTCGTGCAGTTACTGTTTACATCTCGTTCAGAGATTTATTATTGCTTATATAAATATGTGTATTTATATATATATATATATATAAAGATATATATATATATATATATATATATATATATATATATATATATAGCGGCGTAGGTACACTTTGTTCTCTTATATATATATATATATGTGTGGTGTGTGTGTGTGTGGTGTGTGTGTGTGTGTGTGTGTGCGTGCATGTGTCTGCTCGTGCGAGTGTTTGTGTGTGTGTATTTGTCTGTGTGTATGTATGTGTATCTGTGAGTGTGTCTCTGTGTGTGTATTTGTGTGGCTGTATTTGTTTGTGTGTGTGTCTGTGTGTGTGCAAGATAGTTGCATATATTGATAGATATTAAGTGACGAAACTATTTTCGACAATACAGAGGAGAAATTTTTAGATGACGATGTAAATTTCTCATAAATAACCTCGGAGAAAATACAAGCAACTTACATTTATTTATTCATAATAGCTGGTTATAACATTTACAAAGCTAATGGCAGGAATACATATATATATTTGCGCCGACGTTCACAGAAGAGAATATATATGTTAAAACATTTGAATACAGCGATACATGATTGTAAAGAAATGCAATTTTAGAGACCACAGGGGTATCGAAGGGTATTTACAAATAACGTCTTATATTCAAGTTTGCATGTGTGTATATGCGCTGTATAGTATTTGTGCGTTTGGTTGTGTAGATGAGTCTGTATATTTGCAGATCTGTGTGAGTTATATACCCAGAAGCATCGATCTTCTTGTAAATTTAGAAGCATATTTATGGAAGCATTTTTCTAACTTTAATATTATAACTTCATACAACTCGGCTATTTAAATATATAGCGCTGCTTTCACATACATACGTTTGAAATTACGTGTGATAAGATCAAGCACAACCAGGAATCATGTTTTCAATTACTACCTTAGAACATGTCGTTGGGGAGATTTTTGGGGCGTAACGTCACCATTAGAATAGTCAATGTTCTCTATCCTGAAAAACTGGGAACCTTTATTATCCTTTAATGTGATTTTGAACTGCCAGGTTCAAAGCTATCTCACATTTGGTATCAGTCGTTGTGGCGCCATCTATTTTACAACGGTGATTGGGCGTTGACGTTTCTGACGTCAGAAGTCTTCATGCCTTTCACTCTTTCTGTGTCTATCTCCTTTCTTTCTCTCCCCTTTCTCTCTCTCTCTTTCTCTCCCCCCTCTCTCTCTCTCTCACTGCTTATGTGTTAGCATTGTTCACAGGTGTTTATGAGGAGAGACTAAGTATTTGTGTCAATCGTGTTCAATCATTTCAATTACAATCTCTCTCTCTCTCTCTTTATCTCTCTCTCTTTATCTCTCTCTCTTTCTCTCTCTCTCTGTCTCTCTCTTTCTCATTCTCTCTCGTTTTTTCGCTATCTCTCTTACTCATTGATTCTGTTCAAGCTTTTGCATGCGCAAGCGTAAGTGTACTCAAGTGGGTTGTGTGTGTGTGTGTGTGTGAGCCCATGCCCAGCGCAGGAAGATTACTGTCGTTAAAAGAGACTCAACGCCCATTCAGCCGTGGCAAATTATTGGCGCTCAAACAGAAGCAGCCAATCAACTTATCCCCTACAAACCCGAAAGTATAAAAGGTAAAGTCGACATAGGTAGAATTTGAACTGAGAACGCAAAGACAAAATGTCTCTAAGAAATTTACCCGACGTTCTAAGGATTCCGAAAATTCACTGCCTTCCAGATATTCAATATACTGACAAAAAGAAGGCATTACACTAGGAAACGAATATCCTGTATATGTAGGTGCCTTCTTGCTTTGTTGTTTTGTTACTATCTTTTCACTTGGCTTTCCCTATTATTTCTAGCATAATTGGTGACCAAGCAGAAGGCATTTCCGTGTATGCCTCTCACTATATCCTGCTCTCATTATTTCCCTCAATTCGTTTTAGTTCTTTCCTTCTCTACCTTCCACACTCTATCTTACCCTCTTTCTCTCCTTTCCCCTTTCTATGTCTACCATCGCTACCTTCATTTGTCTCCCTTAATCTCTCTCTACCTTTCACACTATATCTTGCTCTCTTTCTCTCCCAGCACCTATCACTACCTATCTTCGTCTCTCCCTTTCCCTCTCTCTCTCTCTCTATCATAAAAAATGGAAGCGACGATGTGTTTCCAAAGTAGCTAAACGATTTATGAACACATTTATATAAGCGTTTTCTTTAATGGCGATCATCGGTATAAATTCATTTAAATTTAAAGTTTGTTTAGTTTCACTTTTCATTACATTAAGATCTGCACTCAGACAATTTCCGTATTTATTTTGCTTTTAAATTTCAATATAAGTCGGTAGTTTGTTTTTAATTTTATTTGTGGCATCATGTTCCAACATGAAAACACGATTAACGAGAAATCAATGTCGCAGCGATATCAGTTTTGTTTTACTTGGTGATTAAGTACATATTGTGTGTGTACACAGTCGAGCGACGAAGAACAAAGTCGCCAATAACTGATTCTTCTGATAGGTTATCAATCCATTGATTAGCTTTTTTGTAATTTCAGCGAGTTAAGAACATATCATTGAACGTGCTTCAGAAATATTGGCTGACATAGTAAGCTAAAAAAACATAGAACGAGCCAAATTTCAACGTAATTGATCTGAAAACTGTTAGCACAAAAGACTTGTAGTTTCCAAAGTTTTCTACACATAAACAGTTTTTTTGTTCTTCCAATTAATTAACTTATTATTCACAATAGCCTCATTAACACTAATGATAATAGGAATCAATGGATAAATGAATATTTTACTTGTTCAAAGTACGATTTTGGCTGGTGTTTATACCGATTATTCGATTTATTAACGGCATTGTTGCTTAATTTTACAGAATGGCTACAGACAATATGACATTTAGAGGTAAACTGAACGTATTGAAGTTGAAACATAATAGAAGCTATATGTTATAAATATTCACGTCCCAGGAATAAACTATAAATACTCATTATATACATCCGGCTAGTGCAGGAAAATGACTGCGTTAGTAGATATCCTAGCAATACTGCGGAAAATGCTGGAGAAGATAAGACTGACGATGTTGAATTGAAAATTGTCTAAGAAAAGTTAATGGAAATTTCGACCTAGACGTATATATATGACACACTAAGACCGTTTAAATACTTTTCTACATAACACCAAGAGCAACGACAAGAACAATAAAAGAAAATAGTAATAATAATAATGTTAATGATAATAATATTAATAATAATAATACTAATGTTAATAATAATAATAATAATAATAATAATAATAATAATAATAATAATGATAATAATAATAATAATAATGATAATAATAATAATAATAAATGCCCTGATGCAGTACCAGGCAGTGGCTCTCATGGCTTCTGATCTTAACTGATTGGAAGTGTTATCATGTACATTGTTTTGTCTTGGTATAAAAGATGGGCTACAGCAAATATTCTGCTCAATACCACAGATTTGCTTGTCAGTTGTTTGACCTTAACCAGTTGAGCATGTCCTTTAGTGGCTGACGATATGTGCATCTCTGATCACGAGCAGCAGTAGTGGGGGAGCATCATAGCCATGTGTTGAGAAGGATTCTTTGGGGTTTGAATAATTCACCTCTGGAAACATGGGTGTTTCGTTCAACGTCCTTAAACAACCCTTATTCAGGGACCTTTTGAGCGGGATGGGTTACTCGATCTGAAGAAAATTCTAACTGGGCTCCACCTGCAAGGTTATGTGATGTTTATCTTGATATGAGATCACCATGTCGCGCACATATGGTTGTGATGCATGTGCCTGGTGTACCCTTATCAGACGGGTAGTCATGATGGGTATACTGGGCTTCGTATATTTTACCCCAGTGTCACTTTGATGGCATGCTCTGCTCGCTCACTCAATAATAATAATAATGCCCTGATGCAGTACCAGGTAGTGGCTCTCGTGGCTTCTGATCTTCACTGATTGGAAGAGTTATCATGTACATTGTTTTGTCTTGGTATAAAAGATGGGCTACAGCAAATATTTTGATAAATATCCCAGATTTGCATATCAGTTGTTTGACCTTAACCAGTTGACCATATCCCTTAGTGGCTGACGATATGTGCATATCTGATCATGAGCAGAAGTTGTGGAGGAGCATCATAGCCGTGTGCTGAAAGAAATTCTTGGAGGTTTTGATAATTCACCTTTTGAAACATGGGTGATTCGTTCAACATCCTTAAACAGGCCTTATTCAGGGAACTTTTCAGCGGGATGGGCAAATCGACCAGAAGAAAATTCTATCTGGGCCCCACCTGCAAGGTCATGAGCTGTTAATCTTGATATGAGATCACCATGTCGCGCACATATGGTTGTGATGCATGTGCCTGGGGTACCCTTATCAGACGGGTAGACATGATGGTTTACAGGGCTTCATATATTTTACTCCATTGTCACTTTGATGACATGCACTACTCTCTCGCTCAATAATAATAATAATAATAATAATAATAATAATAATAATAATAATAATAATAATGATAATAATAACAATAATAATAATAATAATAATTATAGTAATAATAATGGCAAGTAAGTTTGTACAATTAGGTTATTGTTTGGGTTTAGTTGGTCTGTATAGAATGCTTTCCACACATCTCTATAATCCTATCTAGTTCATTTTATGCGTTTTGCATTAGGTGACGTTTTTGGTAGCGTCACTACAGTTCTAGGGATAGGGTTATTCTGGATCTGGTTACCGAGTAGATTGTTCTTTTAGAGAGTTTCTTCCAGTAGCAGACATTTTGACCCCAGTCTGATTCCCCACAGAGTAATGCGGTCCTTGTCCCGTGAGATGACCGATTTGCCATGTGTTTTGTTTTGCATTCAGGCATTGACAGTGACAATAGGAAACGGATCTGTTTGTTCAGACATTTTGACCTGATACCGCGTCCTTGTTCTTGGAATGGATATATTTATCATATCGTAGGGTGATAGATTGAAAATCGCTTCTATTTGTTTTCTAACTGCATGTATATTACGTAATGTACTGCCTGTCTGCGGTGCTTGTTGTGACTTGACAGACAATACAAACACATGGTAGACGTTATATATTCAATGAACAACCTCAGGATATTAAATACTGTGAGACATCTATAATGATAATAATTGTATGAAGAAGAAGAAGAAGAAGAAGAAGAAGAAGAAGAAGAAGAAGAAGAAGAAGAAGAAGAAGAAGAAGAAGAAGAAGAAGAAGAAGACGAAGAAGAAGAAGAAGAAGAAGAAGAAGAAGAAGAAGAAGAATAGTAGCTCAAAGCATTACAAGTGAGTGGCTGTTATGGCTTCTGGTCTTATCTGATTAGAAGTATTAATCTGTACACGTTTTGTCTTGTAAAAGATTGCCTACAGCAAATACGTTGATCTATACAGCAGAGTTTCTTTGTGGTTGCAAACAGAAGCAAATCTGGAAATTGAAACAAATGAATTCAAGAATCTTGATAGAATTTTGATCCGAGGATAGACTTGGAAGGTAAATCAAATATTGGAAGAAATTAAGATACGTAGATTGATTAAAGCTTGTATCATCTACAAAGTAGACTTAGAACTAAACGTAGGCTTACCAGACTTAGGCCTCGAACCCAACCGTAAAAGAGGAAATGTTGCAAAAGTGCCTTGGGTGTAAAAGAAGAATAATGCAACCAATGAATAAGCTACCAGAACTTATCAACATCCCTAAAGGAATGAATCAGGGAGAAATCAGAAAGATGGAGAAATATCAGGAACTACAACCTAAGTATAGGATCAAAAAGATAGGATAAATATATCTCTTGAAGAGATGAAAAATAGACTACAGGCTAAAGTTACAAAAACAAAATCAAGAGATATGGCCAAAGAATTGAACGATATAGAATCAACAGATTTTTCCAAAAGGATCAGAAAAGCGTTTATCAGAAGTCAGACACTGGCCGCTGAGGAAAGGAGGCGGTTTTAAATCAACATCAGGGATAATGGGAGAAAAAAGAAAGATACTGAATGATCGGATGAATTGATATCGGAGGAAAATGAAGTAGAATAATACAATACAACCTAATAACTGAAATAGTGTCCGACCAGACAACAGAGGTTCCAAACTGGGAATGTCCAGACCTGGATGGCTTACAAGTGTATTGGCTGAAAAATTTCCCACTATTACACAAAAGAATACGTATGCAAATCGATAAAATCATCAACAACGTCGTGGAAATTCCAAAATGGATGACCACAAGTGATTCGGTTCTTTGGCAAAATGATTACGATAAAGGTAACGCAATCGATAATTACCGGTCTATCTCCTATCTACCATTGATGTGGCACGAGACGACAGATATATTTTCTAATTGCATGTATACCTTCCTGATAATGAATGACACACTGCCAGTGGAACAGAAGAGCTGCAGGAGGAAAAGCCGAGGGGAAAAGGGATCAAATACTCAGAGAGAACAATGGTGAACTACTGCAAGAAATGACATACTAAACTGGGTGTGGCATGGACTTATTACACTTGGCAACAAAATGAATTTTTTTTTAATCATCAGAGTTGGTGATTTGATTTTTCTGGGTTAATTTTTGATGCTGATTACGAATCTGAAGTCTGATTTCCTCTATCAGGTCACATTTTCATGTTAATGACATCTACTGTTTTAACTTATAGTATACGTAAAGCCTGTCAATATAAAGTATATTGAATACAAGATACGATATTTTTGTGGCTTTTTTATAGCACAAAATTTAAATTATTGTGTACAAATAAGTTAGAATACACTCAAATGCTTAACAACTTAAATTCTTTGGGATTTGGACTTTCTATGTTGTTTGTCACAGTATCATCCCTGTATGACATCCAAAAGTAGTCGACTAACATTCCTGCATTCCAAAAATCATTGATATCATTGTTCCATCGAAACAATATCTTGATGAAAGCGTTCCTCTGCGCATCAGACATTGCTCCAAATTTCTCTGCAAAAACATTCAGATGTGAATCAAGGAAATGGACTTTTAGTGACATCGGACGGCCCATTGCAGCGTAGGAGTCTAGTAGGCATTTCACTTCATTTCTAAACTCTAGAGATCTCTTGTTACCTAGGAATTTTTCACAGAGCCGTTTGAAGGATTCCCAGGCTTTAAGCTCAATCTCATCCAGTGCTGTGAGGACATGATTGTCTTTCAGGAGTTCGGTTATCTGCAGACCTATATCCCTCCTTCAGTTTCACCTCGTTGATTTTTGGAAGTTTGGCCTGCACATATTAAAAACTTTTTGAGTTTTTCCTGGCAAGTGTCTTCAGAAATTGTTTCATGAGGTGAAACTTCATGTAAAAAGGGGTAAGAAGAACATTATCTGGGTTTAAACATGGCTTACTCTGGACGCTAGAAACTCCCAGCTCGTATTATTTACGCAAAGGCCACTCTGATTGCACATAGTGCTTGTTAGTTGCACGACTGTCCCATAGGCATAAAAAGCAACAATATTTAGTGAACCCGGATTGCATTCCCATCAATATTCCAATCAACTTCAAGTCTCCACATATTTTCCGGTTCTAGTTTATATACTTTAAGGCATTGTGGCGTACTTGCATATTTTCATACACTTTTTCCTGTGCACTGGATGTCTATGGAATGGATGGTTTCTTACTGCCGTTGTGTAGTAGTACTGCTTTGAAGCTTCTCTTAGAGGAATCAATGAATAAGTTCCATTCAGCTGGATCATGCTCTCGAAGCAAACAGTGAAATAACTCATCAGTGTTATTACTGAACGAAAGGGGTCCATCAACAGAGAAGCATGGAATCAGATCCCTATTTCTCTCCCTGAAGCGAGTAAAACAAACAGCTTTTTTAAGCAGACAATTTTCTTGTAGGCGAGATGCTAATAGTTCAGCTTTCGGCAATGACAAGTCTCTAACTAAATAATTTAACTCTCCTTGAGAAAATGGCTGTGGTACGTCTTCATTTTCAATCGTGACATCTGCATCCCTTTCGGTGTCTTCCAGAGCAGTAGTATTTTCATCAGGAAATACGTGTTCGTCAGGCATCTGAAGGCCATTTTCTGGTGGTATTGGAAGATTATCATCGTTGTGTGGTACTGGTCTTCTTGCTGATTCCAAGTTGGCATACACAATCTTATGCTTGGCCTTTACAGTAAACCCACATGCATTAATGTTGCAGAAATAACAGTCCATGAAATTATCCTTTGGCTCTCTCCATATCATAGGTAATGGAATCGCCATTGCTCTCTTCCTCTTATTTAGCCAATCCCTTAGTCCATTTGAAAAACCCGAGATGAGATGCGGCGCCCAACTCTTACTTTGATCCCTGAGAGAGCAGCCAAAGTATAACTGGCAGATCGTCTTGATTTCACTTGTGATGGCACGTTGCTGAGATTTGGTGGTAAATGAACCACAGACACGGCAAAATATATCAGGGTTATTCTTGCAATGCCTTGACATCCTGAGTAGAAGTTGATGATGATGATGATGACTTGGCACCTTAAACAGAAAGTAAAATTTATGAAAAGAAAATATTATGAAAGCATAACATTACAAAATGAATACAAATATTTATAAAACAGAAGTCAGAATTTACCTGTATAATACGTTTACGTGTAGTAGCGATACTGCTGATTGGAGTTATATACCTTTCTAATCTCTTCAGAAATACTGTTCCTAATAGAAGAAAACCGATTACACTTTTGAAATCTGCGGACAGAACTGCATATAAAACACCATATAACACCCCTGATGAAAATTGGCTGTTGAACAGTTTTATAAGACATGGTATTCGTTCCTGGAAGCTCTTTAGAAGCTCTTCAGTTGGAACAGGTGTCTGATAACATTATAAATATTTTCAGGAGATCAATGAAAAACTGGAATACAATGTTACTATCATGTGGAAATTTTGGCGGGGAGGGGCTTAACATAAGGAGAGGCATATTTCAGAGAGATAGTGTGATCCCACTGCTGTTTGTGATTTACATCATAACCCACATATAGATATTACGCAAAGTGACATCGAGGTACACCTTGAACAGTGGAAAAAAAGTTAAATCACATGTTACATATGGATAACTTTAAGGTCTTCAGTAAGTCTGAACGTTAGATAAATCAACTGATCTCAGAAGTGCAGATATTCAGTAAGGATAACGGAGCGGATCTAGGGGTTAAAAAGTGTGGTATGTTTGTAAAAAACATGTAGTGTCATATGATGGGGTAGAACTATCCAATATGGTGGATCGATTTACGTATCTGGGTTATTTTGGAGTATGACAAAATCAGTGAGATAAAAGAAAGCTTTAGATGAAAATACTTCAGAAGAACCAAATCAATTATAGAAACTAGACACAATGGGAAAAGAAACAAGATCAGGACAATTAATACATGGGCTGTTTCCTTAATGCGATACGGCCCAAGTGTTGTTAGGTGGTTAAATAACGAGAGTAAGGAAAGGCCTTGAAAACCCAAGAAAGTGATATCAATGAACAAGGACTGCACACTGACTATATGTGCTGAGGTTAAACGGAGAATGAGGCCTCATAAGATGCAAGAATTGTGTTATCAGTGAGGAAAATTGTTTGGGTTGGTTCGTGAAACAGTAGAGTGAAACCTTGATTACCGTTGCTAGAAATAGCAATACGGTACCAATTGGAAATATGGCACATCCAAATATCATTTAAGAAACAAGATGGAGAGCTAAGATTAAACAACTGGAAAATGAAAAAGAAAGGTAAAGATAAAACCAATACTTGAAGGTGACAAAGAAAAAGTGATCTGGATGAATGCAATGAGGCACTGAAATGCAGCTCCCAAGAAAAGTAGGGGCGAGAGAAAAGCAAGATGTGGTATGAGCACAAGTCATATAGAGTGGTGGAGTCAGAGACTTGTAAAATCCCCTGGGATTTCCCAATCCGAACTGAGCAGGTGCTAGAGCAAAACAGACCAGACTTAGTGGTGGCGGACAAGATGCACCACATACGCTATATAGTTGATATTGCGTGCCCCTTTGAGCTACGAACAGAAAAAATGGAAGACGAAAAAAGAGGTAAATACAACCCTCTTAAGTACGAAATAGTCCGGCAATGGAAAATAAAGACGCTGAAGATTGAGCAAATTATTATTGGATCGTTGGGAACACTAGCATACCTCATAAAGAGGAATAGGAAATAGGAATACAGTGCCCAGTAGAAATGTTACGACAGGTTTGCCTCCTTTGCACGGAGAGAATAATCATGAATGTATTAGTTCAAAAGAACAGATGGCATGGTACTGTAGGATTCAGGTAGGAAGCCCGCTACGCCTGCATGACTCCAGGAGTTCCATCAAAACATATGATAATAACAATAAGAAGAAAAAGAAGGAGGAGAAAAAGAAGGAGGAGGAGGAGAAAAGAAGAAGAGGAAGAAGAAGAAGAAGAAGAAGAAGAAGAAGAAAAACAAGAAGAAAAACAAGAAGAAGAAGAAGAAGAAGAAGAAGAAGAAGAAGAAGAAGAAGAAGAAGAAGAAGAAGAAAAAGAAGAAGAAAAGAAGAAGAAGAAGAAGAAGAAGAAGAAGAAGAAGAAGAAGAAGAAGAAGAAGAAGAAGAAGAAGAAGAAGAAGAAGAAGAAGAAGAAGAAAAAGAATAGTAGCCCAAAACTAACTAACTAACTAACTAACTAACAAGTGAGTGGCTGTTACGGCTTCTGGTCTTATCTGATTAGAAGTATTAATATGCACACGTTGTGACTTGTAAAAGATTGCCCACAGCAAATACGTTGATCTATACAGAAGATTTTATTTTTGGTTGCAGTTTTACTGAAGTTACAGAGCCTAATTATGTTTAAATGGGATGTCTTGTCGATTATATATCTCTCGGTGTTTAAGCGGTACGCATTTTAGTGAATCCAAAGGATGAAAAACTTAGTTGACCTCGGGAGAATCACACCATACCGACTGTTTAAGCTTCTTTTACCGAGTATATAGCGCAACTGTAACGATCACCAATTTGTGTGGTCTGTATTGCTGATGATTTTAAATTGTGGACAACCAGTTGTAAATATCTGGACATGCTTACGAGGTCTACCGCAACTTTATTTATTAGGTAGTCCTAATGCATTTGAAACGTGCATACAAGATGGTTTTCCACTTGCCCTCTACGAACGAAATTGACTGTAGTTTCGAGGAAAATATCCATATACTCGAACAAATTAGGTTGCTTCACCCCTGAAACCACCCAATGTGAGGCTGCCCACATCTAATACGAAAATATAACTTCTTGATCCCTGAAGATATTCCTTTTCCTGAAATACAAATCCTCACGTAACAGCACAACGAATCCACCCCCGAATCCAGACCTGAGATGAAGATGTGAATACTTCATATCCACCGTGCCAGAAAGAATGTGACACTGATATTCTGATCTCACCGATGGCCACTATATCTAGTGCTATGAGATTCTTGAGCAGGTGGTCTGTTTGCAACAACGGTCACAGATAGCACGTATATTTCTTCTAAATAACGCTATTAGACGAAAGGAGAAAAAAAGAAAGGGACACGTACCTTATTTGTATGGAGAGGGATGTATTCCATCCCTTCCACTGATTGTGAATGCTTTCAAAATCAGTGCCTTATCGATAGTGTTGTATATATTTTAGGTGATGTATCTTCTTTTGTGGTACATGTATATGTACATTTAAATGGGTTGTATGTGCTGAAGTTTGATTGTGTTAGATTGTTGTTAAGTAATGCAATGTGGTTACTATCAACGATTATTGCATTATGATGTATGTAATACATCAGTTCTGCATTACTTGTCTATCTAATTACGCTTTTTTATTGCTGCTGTTCGCCTTCAGAAGTGGTTTTATCTTTTACTTTTTTTTTTCAGTGTGAAATACGCTTTCCTTCTATTTGTAAAGGTGGTGCCTCTGATAGCGATGTTGTATTGGAGGTTTGTTAGAGATGACGATGTTGATAGACTGGAGTATCTGCTTATGGGGATGGAATTGCTGTACAGTTCCTCAAAAGAATATCCTCCGTTTCTTCATATTTTTCCTTATTCTCTTTGCTTGTGTGTTACCATTTCCCCGCTTTTTCGTTGCATTAGTGGCGTTTTGCCAATTAGACAAGTGCAGAGTCTTGCACATTGATAGCTGTGTACATTGTGTTATTTTTACTCATAACCCTATTTTAGTATGTTCTGCTGCTTTGCCATGGTTGATGCTTCCAATCATGGATTGAGTATTGCAATCACTTGCACGTTGTTGTTTTAGTTGCTATATCTGTTTGTAATGTGGTTTCTGCTTTTGATATTAGCGTTCAAATTGTGGTGTTGGCATTAGGGGAGACAGTCTTTTAACTATCATGTTCTCTTGTTTCGGATGGTGCATAAAACATACAGCTGATTTGTATTTTCGCAGTATCTTCTATACTTCATTCCTACCTACTGTCGCTGTTCACTTGGAAACCCTCTAAGGTCGCTTATTTAGTCTATTCTCTCAGGTTTCACCTCTTTCAGAATGTCCACTCCAACCCAAATATTTCGTTACAATCTATTTCTACCACCTTGCTAGGTTCCCAAATCACACATTTCACCATTGACTAATTGTTTAGTACATTTGAGATTTTTAAGCGAATCATTCTTCATTACGTGTATCAGTGTAAATTCTTCAGTTGCTTCTGACTAAACGTTTTCATGTAGAAAATAATTAGGAGTCACCCACATTTATGGGCATGCTCTACAAAAATAATTGACATTTGTAATACTTACAAAAGAAATATTTCTGCTGTGTTTTCACTGGTGCTGTCACCGTTGTTATCTGTTAACGTTGTTACATCTAATATATATTTCTTTACTAACCACAAGGGGCTAAACAGAGAGGGGATAAACAAGGACAGATAAAGGGATTAAGTTGATTAAAGCGACCCCAATGCGTAACTGGTACTTTAGTTATCGACCCCGAGAGGATGAAACGCAACGTCGACCTCGGCGGAATTTGAACTCACAACGTAACGACAGACGAAATACGGCTACGCATTTCGCCCGGCGTGCTAACGGTTCTGTCATCTCGCCGCCTTTGTTACATCTAATATTGTTTGCCGTTTCATTACGCGGACAGGTTTACAAACTTGAGTGCTCAGTGATTTCATGAACAAAATGCTCTTTTACTACACTTTCTGCTTCAATTATTTCTTTTGTCATGCTAATATTGTTGCTTTTGTTACTACAAGTATCGTGTGTCCTTATTGATGTATCTTTCCTTGTAGTTAATAAAAGGTCTGTCCCGCGGCATTCACTTTAAAACGAACCTAACATGCAATTGGTGTCCCCAACTGACTATGGGCAGCCTATCACATACAATTCTGTTTACAATTGTCACGCTCACCAACTATTCTCTGCATTGCGTTCTTCTTTCGGCTATTGAACTGTGACTCTGCAGCCAAATCAAGGTGGATAGCTTTGTAAATAGATTTCTATTCACGATACGTAGTTTTAGTTTACGTTCTCGTTCGTTTTACGTCGACCCGATATATTAGTCGCACGGAAACATACTTACACTCATTTTGATGCTAAGAGAGAAAGACACAAACACAAGTGTGTGCACACGGGTTTCTATGCACATGTATGCATATGAATATAAACATACAGATGCATACACGCAAGCACACACACTCATATAAATATACGTATGTACCTGTGTGTGTCTGTATATATGTAAAGATATATATATATATATACATATGCACTTCTTACTGCATACATCATTAAATTTACATATGTATTTACTTGTGTGTGTTGCGTACAATATATATGTAAATATATATATATATATATATATGTGTGTGTGTGTGTGTGTATGTGTATATATATATATATATATATATATATATATATATATATATTATATATATATATTATATATATATATATATATATATATATATATATATACGTATACATATATATATATATACACAAGATCATATATATATACTCTCCATATGTACTCACATGCATGCATATATAGGTTACGTATAAGTGATATCAATATGCATTTATATTTAAAATAATATAAATAATATAATTACATTAATCATATTTATTATATGAATATTTTTCATAATGTAATTTAAGACAAACTGAAATGAGACACACAGCCATATCGGAATTTAATCCAACCATAAGACGTCGGAAAATTCACCAAAACCATAAAATGTAAAACCAAATTTTCAGAGTAAACAAATAAACAAAGATATATTGTTAAACATTTGAAGATTGATAAACAACTATATGATATTACATTAGAGATGAACTAATGTGCACTGAAAAATATTTGGCGTCACTAGGAATGACTTCAGGTTTAATAGGAATATTGAAAATAATCAATTTCTCATATGTGCAAATGATTGGAAGGTTCCAGAAATTATTGGAGAAGAATTGATTTGAAACAAGTGGGAATAGATTTCGTTGCAATTGAAGGTAGATTATATCGAGGTAAAACAGCATATAGCATTAATATTACGACGTTAATAATAGAAGGTAATGTTATTCGAGACGTAGTTGAAGACAAGACAATAACATAAATATATCTATATAAATTACTATTGTATACAATAGTCTGTGAAATAACGGAAGACGCCGGAATCGATATGAAAAAATAAATGATTCTCAACAGAAATCGTCTGAAAGCAAACGCACATTAACGTAAAAATAAAGCACACTGCAATAATATATGAAATGCAAAATAAAATGTCTAAAATATCGACAACAAAGAAATGAGCAAATCTATGCAAAAAGCATAAATGTATAGACGAACACAAAACTTAACGAAATTAAAGAATTTCTTATTGAATTGGGGAAAGTGAAATCAAGAGTATAAAGACTTTTGGGAGAGGGGTTGGCGAGAAAAATAAAATAATATATTCGGTGAAAACAAATAGTTTATAAGGAGTTGAACAAACAAAACTATAAATGTACAATATTTTGTATCGTCAAAAGAAGACTTAGACATTTGAAAGAAAAAGTAGCATCGGAAAGAGAAAACATAAAATGATATAAAGGAATATATAAAGGAATATGTTGCGTACCACAATAAAGACTCAGAAATCTCACAGCAGTTGTGCTGATGTTAATCATGTCAGGAAAGAGAAAGAAAAAAGAAAAGAAAATATTTTTCGAAGTGTTGTAAGAAGCACCTAGAGAGTCTTCATACCTCCATTGCCCAAAGCGTTAGAAAATTTATTGTTAACAGAGAACACAACTATTTAATTATCTAAAAACCAAGAATACAAATATTCCCAAAAGAATTCCGACCCTTTGCAAAGGTCTAAAAATAAATAAGACAAAGAAACAAAACAAGAAACTTTTACCTGGAAAAATTGAGGAGCAGAAAATAATGAAAGGGAAAAAATACCTGCGGCGTGGGTATTTTCAAAGATCTTTTATGAGATTTTCGAGAACTAACGTGTCTAACTGGTTAGCAAACAGAAGAGTGTATCGCAGCTGGGAAACTTTAACTAAATAAATGAATTAAATCCACAATGGAAAATTTCTGCGTGATTTACTTTTACTAATAGTTTTATTTAGTTCTTCTGCTTCTGGTGAAATTAAGAATTGTAAAGGGTGCTAAACGTTAAAGCAACAATAGTCTCTAGAGCCATACATGTTTACTTGATGTAACTTGCATAGTATTTGAGATAAACATTTATATTTGGGAGAAGAAAAAAAACTTTTACTATTTACTTCCGTTATTTTCATGGACGTTCGTCTTAGCATGAGATCCATTGGTAGTTTTCTGTAAGGCAATGCTGATCATATTAGTAAACAATGAAACTTTATGCGGCAACGACACACGCATGATAGTTATTAAATAAGTACAAAAACATTGATGCAGGGCTTGTTGAAAAAGAAGGTCTCTGTTCAAAGAGAGTTCGTCAATGTAACATCTTCAAAAGGATTGTTTAACATAAAAAAACAATTCAAAACATACTTGTCTTGCTTGCTGTGTTGTAGTTT
>NC_043004.1:85405673-85430673 GCF_006345805.1 Octopus sinensis
TGCACTGGTACATATGTCATCGACCACTGAAGGATGAAAGGCGAAGTTGATCTCCGCGGAATTTGATCTGAGAACATAAAGCCGGTCTAAACACCGCTGAGAATTTTTCTCGGCGCGTTAATGAGTCTACCAACTGGCTGCGTTAGTGATATAGTATTTTTTTCGTTCTCTAGTTTCAGCTCAGAGCTGCGGCCATGCTGATGCACCACCGTTTTGTTACACTTTTATTACTAAGGGCCTCCTCTAATATGTGGCATTTGGTGAAGAATGGAGTTTGATACAGCTACCCTCATTTGCACCTCTTGCCGTGAGGTAGGTTCATCTGGGACTCTCGACGGTAAGATGTCCAGCTTTGATTTAAAAACCCCTACTTCTACTTTGTGCAGGTTCCTCAGACTCTCTGGGAGAATATTAAAAAAGCTGTGGGCCCCTGAAACCTAGGCTGTTACAGTAACCGCTCCTGAAGCGTGATGGCGTTGCTGGGATCTTTGGCACTATGCAGTGTCGTCCCGTTCTGACATTACTGTAGCATTCAATGCCAAAATTTGGCGCAATTCCTTCCAGGATCTTCCAGATATATATTACTGCATATCTCTCCCGTCTTCTTTCCAGGGAGTAGAGTTTTAGCTGTTTCAACGTTTCCCAGTAACTGAGCTGTTACAAAGAGACGATTTTATTATTATTATAATAAAATAAGAGTTATATAATTATGTTGTATGTAGTGATCAGAAGCATATTAATAACGTAGTCATAATGAAACAGCAGTATTGGTTTCAAATTTTGGCACAAGTCCAACAATTAAAGAGAAGTGTCTAACTCGATTACATCGACTCCAGTATTCCACTGGTATTTCTTTTATCCACCTCGAAAAGACGAAAAGTAAAGTCAACTTTGATGGAATTGGAACTCAGAAGACGGACAAAACCTCCTTTAAGGACTCTGCCAGTTCACCGCCTTTAATACTGTTCTAGTAATGTAGTAATGATTGTGACATAGCATCCTTTTCATGTTGATAATTATTTTGATTCGTCACCGTCGTAGTTAATCTTTAACTTGAACTACATACGAAATGCTTTTTTGTAATACTGAAATCATCATTCCTATTAGAAGCTAATTATTGACACAGGTTATGGTCGATCACCTGCAGGGGAATAAACAAGTTTTAAATACGAGTAAAATCGATCACGTTTTGTTTCCAAATATATATTGCTTGTCTATTGATCTTTCTTCAAATATTAGTTTTGATTTATATCCATTAGATTATTCGATAAATTCTATTTACAATAATTATTTGTTTTGAATCAGGTGGGATCCTAAAGTATTGAAACATCCAATGTATTTTCGATATCAATGTTTATTCGATGCATCTGTGACGTCATGAGTGCTAACATATTTTTAATCATGATAAAGCTGGAATTTCTTTTTATCATTTTATATTCCTGCTGTAATGTATTTATGAGTTAATTCGCTTGCATTAATTATTCAGAAATAGTAAAACATTTTATGAAAAGCAATTATAATCGGGGAATTAGAATTTTAAGGTATTAAGGGTGCATATAATCAGTTAAATTCACTTTTCGTTTATTTCTGTTGGAACTGTCTATTATGAAGTGTCAAAAATATTTCTCCTATTTCTACAGACTTAGTTTGCAAAGCAATCTCCTTAACTGCACGGCTACACGTGCATCTATTATTTTCCATTTCTATTTTACGTTCTGATTCGAAATTCCATCGCGGCCATTTTTGCACATCAACTCAGGTTGATGTTCTCGATTTATCCGCCGAAATTGCTGGCGTTGTGCCTAAATTTGAAATCGTTATTTTCCATTTCATTGATACCCTGACAAGCTTTTTAATCGATCATTTAATTTTACTCACCTGCCATTAAATTGGCTGACGCATAATGTATCACTCTCTGGGTAAGACATTCTGGGAGAATGCACGAAAAACTATAGCCTTCGAGAAACTACTACAAACATTGGGAGATACCAATTCCGTTAAATAATGCAAACGACAGTTATGGTGTGCAAGACATAATTTCGTAGTTTGGTATACGACACATTCCGAGGAAATTCAGGAACTAAGGTTTCAGATAAATTCCTTCAACGATGGCAAAACCACTTTTATGATCTGCCAAAATTACTCATCATGTCTTCACACATACTTGGGACGCTTTAAGAAAATTTAGTAAAACACTTTTTGATAATCCATTAAATGTTCTTGAAGTAAGAATTGCTTTGCACAAACTTAAAAATGGAAAATCTTCCGACATTTATGGTATTGTATAAGAAACACTCAAAGTGTGGGAAATTCAACTATGGTACAAATCTTCTACGCAATCTTATTTAAAAGGTGAGGGGGGAATCACAAAGGAACTCAGAATAGAAGAAAGGAGATACGTTGCTGAACGAGTTGTAAAAGGCAAAATTTTGTGAGATCATATTTCCTAAGTCTGTCCTCAATATTGTACGAAGAATATTGAGCAGAACAATTATTCAAATATTATTTGGCTTATTTAGAGCCTGTATTTAGAGCCTTTATTAAGTTTTCTGAATGCTCGAAGAACCAATATGTTCCGCTCGTTAAATTCAAGAGGAATTCAATGACCAAAGACGTTATCTCTATCGTTGCTTCATTGACTTCACCAAGGTGTTTAATTCAGTGAATCATGATGCCTTGTTGGTAATTGTGAGAAGGTTTGGCAGTCTTGAAGAATATACAAATGACATCTATATTTACCGTATTAAGTGAGTGCTTATGGTAATTGCTAAAATATACTCACACCAATTTTTAATTAGCGATGGTTTAAAACAAGGTGAAATAAATACTGCTTCTTCATTTGCAAAATATTTACAATAAAGTTTCGATTATGTGCAATACAACACGATAACAGATATTTATACACGTTAAGTTATTCAACCCCAAACGTATTAATTCTAAGGGTATCTAATAAAGGATGTCATTTATGCCGAAGATTGTGATATCGTCACACACGAACGTAGATATCACCAAACATTTATAGTTAAATTTTCATTGCTGAACTATTATTCTTTATTATCCCAGAATCCGAAAGCCTTGTATTATACAGTATATGTCGAAATTTAATATCTGCATCTCCATTCAAATATATAAGCAACATTTTCAGCAGAGTGTGCCGTGTTGATGTCATAGCAAGTACAATTGTGATTCCGAGAAAATTTTGTAAACAAATATTACTTTTGTCTTTTAACAGATATATACTTGACCGTTTTATAGCATGAGTTAACACGTCGATGTCATCTATACATATAAATTTGAGAATGTATATCTGCCTATCAGTCTGTATGCGTCCATCACTAAAACGCCAGAACAACCAGATCAATTTCATTCAAATTTTACACATAACATGATTAGGGTCCATGGTGTGTGATGGGCCAATTTTCATCTTGTTGCCTAATGCGAGCCCGGTGCAATCACTTAATGTATACGCTCTTCGGTATTACGTGTCAGAAGTGAAAAAATGTCATATAACAGATTCACTATTTACATTATTTACATTTGACGATATTTGTCCTCATCTTGTTTCTTGTTAATACAACGTTTCGCTTAATATACCCTCCAGGCTTCATCAGCTATCTTGGGAAAATTCCGAAACTGGGTTCTTAATCCTAAGGTATTTTTCGATATTGTTGTTGTTATTATTATTATTATTATTATTATTACTTTTTTTTTCTTCTTTCAAATTTGCTTCCATTTCTTGCCGAGTGTCTTCCCGACTCCTAGGGCAAAGAAACTCATAGTATACATTGGTAGGCCATTAAACCAAACTCAGTACTTCGTTCATTTTTTTTTTTTTTAAAGTTAAATTAAAATACATGAGCAGCAACAGTTCTCACATCGACAATGCTCTTCTCAATACGTGTGATGTACCAGTTAAGACAATCTTTTGCACTTCTTGCAGGGATGGTAAGCCAGGGATCATTCTCATATAATTTTCGGTTCCCTTCTTGATCATTCCTAGTGCTCCTACGATCACTGGTATTGTAACCGCCTTGAGATGCCACATTTTCTCAATTTCAATGAGTAGGTCTTTATATTTTCTGAGCTTGTCAAACTCTTTCGCTGAGATATTATGATCACAGGGGATGCTCATGTCGATCAATAAGCAAACTTTATTGTTTTGGTCTTTCACAACAATATCTGGTTTATTGGCCTTGATGGTTCGGTCTGTATGTACTGGAAAGTCCCACAGAATGGTTACATTTTCTCCTTCAGTTACAGCCTCAGGGTGGTGATTATACCACTTGTCGGCAGTTTTGATATTGTAATGCCGACTTATTAGCCAGTGGAGATATTGGCCAACTCTGTCATGTCTTAATTTATACTCCACTGGTGCTAAGACTTTACATCCAGAGATTAGGTGGTCCACTGTTTCAATCATGTCGTTGCAGAATCGGCATTTTGGGTCTGCTCCATTTTTCATCACATTGGCCTGGTAGTTCCGGGTTAATAGGCTTTGATCTTGAGCAGCCAGGATGAAACCTTCGCTCTCTGCTTTTAGCCCTGAGCTCCGTAGCCACTGATGGGTTTGCTTCTGGTCAACATCAGCTTGTTTGCTGCGGGTCACATATTTGCCGTGCAGAGGTTTCTCCTCCCACCTATCAGCCAAATGCTCGTGCGCTTTTTTCATTGCCATCATTTTCACCTTCTTTGCAACAATAGTTGCCGTACTTCCCTCGGGTTGTTCAGTTTGGGTATCCTGCACGAGATCAATAGCAATTTTTTTGCTTTCCTTTATAATAGAATGAAGCTTCTTTCGTTTCTCGTGATTTTCCACGAGCTTTAGCATCCAGTCATTCGATATTTCGAGATATTTGGCCAGTCCAATTGTGGTTGTTTGTAAGCTAGTTCAAATTGGATCAGGCCTCGACCTCCTTGGGCTCTGGGAAGGTAAAGGCGATCTACGTCTGCCTTTGGGTGGTGCATCCTATTACAACTCAGCAGCTTGCGTATTTTTCTATCTATATTCTTTACTTCACTCATATTCCAGTTCAACACATTGTAGCTATAAGTAACAACTGGAACTGCTAAGGAATTTATAGCTAACACCTTGTTACGTGCATTTAGTTCAGATTTCAGGACTGCACGAACTCTCCTATAACATTCCTTCCTGATTTTCTCTTTCATGCTTGCATGCTGAATACCAGAGCCTTCATTTATCCCTAAATATTTGTATGTTTGTTCTTGCTCAAGCTCTCTTATGACTGTGTCAACATCTAACACGACTGAATTTGTGGTCTTCACTTTCCCTTTCTGGAAAGTGGCCTTGGCACACTTCTCAAGTCCAAACTCCATCCCGATGTTATTGCTGAATGCTTTCACGGTGCGCAATAGGCCTTCAAGTTCATTATTGTCTTTACCATAAAGTTTTAAGTCATCCATATAAAATAGATGGCTCATTTTTTTATTGGCAATTTTATACCCATACCCTGTTCTGTTTAATTCACTTGTAAGGGGTATTAGGGCTATGCAGAATATTAAAGGTGAAAGTGAGTCACCTTGAAAAATTCCACAGTTGATGTTTATATTTTCTGAGGCAAGTACTCCATTAGAGTGGTATAATTGGAGATTCGTATTCCACGACATATTGTGCTTCAGGAAGTTTGAAATCACAGGGGAAATTTTGAAGATATCCAGCGATCTCAAGATCCATGGATGCGGTATACTGTCGAAGGCCTTTTTGTAGTCAATCCATGCGGTGCTGAGATTTCTGCGCTTGTTGTGACAGTTCTCAAGGATCATACGATTGATTAGCAGTTGATCTTTGCATCCGTAAGAGCCTCGGCAGCACCCTTTTTGTTCAATGGGGAAAATATCGTTCTTCTCCATGAATGCATATGTTTTCTCCGCCAGGATAGATGTTAGGATTTTATACGTGGTGGATAGACAGGTTATAGGCCGATAGTTTTTTGGAAGGTTGGTTTCGTTATTCTTTCGGAGTAGGTAAGTAATGCCACTTGCTAACCATTCAGGTGTTTTCTTTGGGTCTCTCATAATTCCATTGAGCAGCTGAACTAGCTTACCGTGTGCGCATGGGAACGATGCGAGCCAGAAATTCGGCACCCTATCTTTACCGGGGGATTTCCAATTATGGGCCTTCGTGAGTGCCTTTCTTAGGTCTGCTATTGTGATGTCTTCCCATGCTTGTTGTTGTAAACTTTGGTAGGATCCTTCGGTTTGTATAATCCAGTCTGCATTTATGTTGTACGTCTTCTTGTCACTCCAAATCCTTTTCCAAAAGTTTTGAACTTCTTCCATGGGAGGGGGGTCTTTAACGGTTAGTTTCTCCTTCCCTTTTTCTCTATAGAATTTTTTGGCATTGGATGTGAACAGCTTATTTTGCTTGTAAAACTTGTTTCTCTTCTCAAATCTTCGTATTCTTTGGGCTTTTGCTTGGACTTTTTGTTTCAGCGTTTCTTTTATTGATATCAGTTCTTCTCTTGGTGAGGATCCAAATTTTCTCTTCATCTTTCTTCCTGTTCTGGATCTTACATCATTTCCACATATTAGTTCATTTAATATTGATATTACCCCTCTCATAAATTCAATCTCTTTTTCAATTTTACTTCTCCAGGTTTGATTTCTTCCCAGGTTTTGTTTTCTTTGTTTTTTCGGGGGCATACAGCTGGTTTCAATTGCCCTAGCAGAAGCGTAAATAATTTCATTTAACTCAGTAAAATCAGGTTTTAATTCTCGTATTATTTCATTTGTTACATAGTTGCCAATTTGGATTTGTTTTTTATTTTGGTTTGTATTTGAGAGTTTATGAAGTGGTTCTCTATCATTCATACTTGTATGTCTTACAACTTCAAGCGTATTCAGGATTTTCTGCCTCATTTCTGCCATAGACTCTCTGTGTTCTTCAGCAAATGCGAGATCTTCAGTTACTGTTGTTTTTTCGTTTTCCTGGCTCTCTTTAACAGGTACAATAGAATTTCTTGTATCTTCAGGCCTTTGCGTACTTTGGTCAGATGGCAGTCTTTCAATTAAGCCTCGTGGCGGGCTATACTGTTCATCTGATTCTTCATTTCCTTTGTGTCTTATATTTATGTCATTTTCCGTTTCGTGCTTGATCGCGCTTATTTCACTGTCTGTGAGTCTGTTATTTCTAAGGATATCCCTCCTCACATTTGCTAACTTGTTCTCGTCCAAATAGGGCCTACTGTCTTGATTCCGTGTTCTCCATATACTGTAAGAGTTTGCGGTGTGTCTCTCTTGAGATGGCCTACCTAATGCATAGTAATAAGTGTATATTACTTCTTTATACTCTTCTCGGGTCCATTTGTTCCGCTTACATTTTTCTTTCTGTGGTGGTTGTGGTGGTGAACTTGGAGGGCTCGAGTTGGGGGATTTCCCGTTCAAGTGACCATCCATGTCCGTATTCGGAGAAGAGTTTGTGCCAGTTGATGACTTTTCGATCCCAGGCTGGCTCTTCCCTGGGGGACGCGCTTCCAGATTAACCATAGGACAAGCGATTTGGTATACTGATTTAGTTTTCCTTTTAGTTTCCAAAAACATTTTGGTGCTACGATAATGTTATCATTTTTTAGCTTTGAACGGCTCGTGGGGAGACGGCCATCATTGTCGTTACAATTATAATCGTACCATTATAGCAGCCGTAGTCGGCTTATTATTGTTATTATCATCACCATTACCATCACTATCATCATTATCACCACCATTACCATCATCATTATCATCATCACCATCACCATCACCACCATCATCATCAATGATATTGTTTTATGTGTAGTCACAGCAGTATCTTATTATTGTTATTTTTGTTTTTTTTATCATTATCACCATCACAGTAGCGTCTGTCTGTCTCGTTGGCTGGCTTGGTGGTTGGCTGGCTGACTGTCTTCAACACCAGACTTCTTGCCTGTCAAATAATACTTTCTTTGTGTTGGTTGAACTCTTTGAGTGTGTGTGTGTGTAGATAGATAGATAGATTATCAGCAATATTACTATCATTATTATCATCATCACCATCATCACCATCACCATCAGTGATATTTTTTTTTTTTTCTTTTTTTTTTTTTTTTAGGTGGGGTCCTATCGGTCAAAAAAAGTTCAGATGTTTACTACTATTAGGCTTAAGAAAAATTAAGGAAGGGCTGTTCTGTATTGTTTGTGAATAGAGAAGTTGTGTTCGACCAGAGAGAATCTTAGCATCATCATCATTTTTTTTTTTTTCCATGTGCGTTTGTGTTATTGCAATAAAACGTGTTTGTATATTTCCTGTAAGGTAATATTGTGGGGGTTGAAGTTGACTTTTCTAGAGTGTTTGTATGTCCAGTTAGAAGAACAGGTGTGTTTTTACAATAAAAAGTATATGTTTACATTTATATTTGAATATTCAGGGAGGAAGCAAAGAAAAGTCAGATTTTCATAGAAAATTTTAGTCCACAAAAAGAAAAGCGTGATGTTTTTAGAGAGAAGAAAAAAAGAAAAAAGGATGTTTACAGAGGCAATTGTGGGTATCAAAGTTTTTAAAGCTGGTCGAATGTATGATTGAAAACTGTAGACATGTAAATTTATAAATTTTCTTAACTTATTTTGAAGGGCTGTTCTGTATTATTTGTGAATAGAGAAGCTGTGTTCGACCAGAGAGAATCTTAACATCATTATTTTTTCCATGTGCGTTTGTGTTATTGCAATAAAAAGTGTTTGTATATTTCGTGCTTATTTTGAAGGGCTGTTCTGTATTATTTGTGAATAGAGAAGCTGTGTTCGACCAGAGAGAATCTTAGCATCATCATCATTTTTTTTTTCCATGTGCGTTTGTGTTATTGCAATAAAAAGTGTTTGTATATTTCGTGCTTATTTTGAAGGGCTGTTCTGTATTATTTGTGAATAGAGAAGCTGTGTTCGACCAGAGAGAATCTTAGCATCATCATCATTTTTTTTTTCCATGTGCGTTTGTGTTATTGCAATAAAAAGTGTTTGTATATTTCGTGCAAGGTAATACTGTGGAGGTTGAAGTTGACCCCTCTAGAGATGTTTGTATGTCCAGTTAGAAGAACAGGTGTGTTTTGCAATAAAGAGTATATGTTTACATTTATATTTGAATATTCTGGGAGGAAGCAAAGAAAAGTCAGATTTTCATAGAAAGTTTTAGGGTTTTGCAAGTCCACAAAAAGAAAAGCGTGATGTTTTTAGAGAGAAGAAGAAAAAAAAAGGGTGCTTACAGAGGCAGTTGTGGGTATTAAAGTTTTTAAAGCCGATCGGATGTATGTTTGAAAGCTGCAGATATGTAAATTTGTAAATTTCTTAACCCACTTTGAAGAGAATTTCAAATACTCACGAGGTATTGTAGATGTTCCAGTCTTTGAGAGTTATTTTTCCCCGTTGCTAAACTGGCCCATATTAGTGTTTCTATGGCTTTCAGCCACCGAACTGTCAGAGCAGTGAGGAACACGTCCAGCCGCTGTCAAGGCTGGCGCTCTTCTCTTATTATTATCATTATTATTATTATTATTATTATTATTATTATTATTATTATTATTATTATTATTATATTATTATTATTAATATTATTATTATTATTATTATTATTATTATTATTATTATTATTATTATTATTATTATTATTGTTATTATTATTATTATTATCATCATCTTTAGTAAAATATAAATTTAAATATATTATTAATATTGTACTAAAAATTACTATACTGAATAATACACAATATATCGTTTAGAGACGATATATTGAAATCGAGAATATCAACTTCGATCATTTCTAAATGTATAGTTTAATTATAATGTGTAAATTTATTTTATGTTATTTGCATGCAAGCGTGGAATTTATACTCGGAGATTAGTCAATATAAAGATCGGCAAAGGATTGGCGCCCCAAGAAAAACGACGGTGCAGTTGGACTGTCGAATTCACCGTCTTTCAGAAGGCAACCGAATGCTGACAGCCATTGACATTTGTAAACAATTGTCCAACGAGAATGGTGTTATTTTTACACCACAAACCGTCTGCAACCGTTCGAGAGAATTTGGACTACGTAGACGAATCGCTAGGAAAAAGGCAACGATATCCGAAAGAAATCGACTCAAACGCCTTAATTTCGCAAAAAGTCATGCTCAATGGACTGCCGAAGATTGGTACAGGGTCCTTTGGAGTGATGAGTCAGGCTTCTGTATATTTGGATCAGATGGTAAAACGTACGTCAGGCGTCGCCCAACTGAGGAATTCCATCCGAAATGCGCGAAAAAAGACGGCGCAAGCGGATTGTGGGGGTGTGATGGTGTGGGCGGCATTTAGGTGATGGCCCTCTAGATAAAGTTGATGGAATGCTAAATAGTGTAGGTTATATGAATCTACTAAATGATGATGTTGTGCCATATTTGACTCACCAAATGTCTCCAGGGGCTATTTATCAACAGGACAATAGTTCTGTACATAAAGCCAAAAGGGTTATGGAATTCTTTGATCACAATAATGTTGACGTAATCGCATGGCCTCCCCAGAGCCCGGACCTATATCCAATCGAGAACTTGTGGAATTATGTTTGCAAAAATGTCCATGCTAAAAAACCATCTAGTCTAAAACAATAATTTGATTATATCAATGAAATATGGCAAAACATTCCCATAGAATTTTGTAATCACTTAGCCAATTCAATGCCGAGGCGTTATGCAGCCATTAATAAGAATGAAAGCTACGGCACAAGGTACTAATATGTATTTCGTTCTTGATGCTCATTTTTGCTGTAATCCTAAGCTTTAAATATAATTATAATGATACGGTTTTGCCGGTAAATTTGAAACGTTTATATTGATTTAGCATTAGAATTGTATAAAAATAGGTATTCTCAGCATCATTCGAACGAGAAATAAATTCTGCATAAGGTGTAAAAGATAACAATAATTTGCATGGTGTTAGTAACAAAATATTTTGCAAGAAATAGAAGTTTTATCATCGGTCTTAAATTTATATTCGCCAGTATCTATATATATATATATATATATATATATATTATATATATATATATTATATATATATATATTATATATATATATATATATATATATATATATATATATACATGTATATATATATTCAACTGGCTTCTTTCAGTCTACCAAATCCACTCACAAGACTATAGTAGAAACACTTGTCACGCAGTGGGACTGAACCCGGAACCATTTGATTGGTAAGCAAGCTACTTACCACACACCCACTCCTGCGCCTATAGAGATAAATCTTTATATCTTTGTATACATGAACACACACGCACTGCTGTTGTGTATCCGAGTATGTTTATGTTTTAACAAAGAAAAGAAAATTTCACTTCAAATGTACTTACTCCTGTCCATTGCTTGGTGAGAATAAATTATCCTCTAATGATGTACTATAATACGATTCGAATCTAAGCTACACCAAAGACAGTAGTCTAACAGTAAGCAGATATTTATAATTTCAAACACGCAAGTAAGCTTTTTCAGTATCTATACGAACTGATCATGAACGGTGGTTTTATTAGAATGAATAATACATACAATTCGCAGATAGTATTCTACGTATGAGTGGTAATTGGTTTTGAAAACAGTGCTATCTTAAAATTATTCTGTATTTCTCACAATACTTGAAGTCTACTTGTTCCATTATATCCCGGTTTCAAGTCTCAAAGTTATTTGACTTCCTTTGAATTACTTACGAAGAAAGTATTGTTTTCCAATCGTTAAGAAAAATCATCTAAACCAATCTAATAACGAAATTGCATATGAAAGAAAAGCGAATCAACTAGATTCAAAATGGAATAGATTAGCATTGATTTTAAATGGCTTCATCATAAATTTTAAATAAATCAATAAAGCAAAATAGAACCAAATATATAAATATAAATTTGGTAAAGAAATCTCATTTCTTCTCTTTTTATTTTTGTTTTTTCATGTATAAAATTAAGTAAGCGAGCTAAAATATTCGGAATGAATCCCACAGGAAGAATTTATCGAGTGAGAAATAAAGAATTTCTGTTATATTTTTCTGAAGGTTACCGACCAGAAATTAAGTAGAAAAAGACAAAAACGATGAGAAATAAATAAAAGAAGCTGGAGCTATTGTTTAACCGAAAACAGCCAATAAGAAAGAAGAGATGTGGTTTGATTCTGCAATTCTTTTCACTGCAATTCAAATTGAATTTTCAGATAAGAATTCTTAGTGCTATGTATTATTGATCAGTCTTTCCTATCAGCTATTTAAAACACAAATCCCGGATGACAACAATTTATAAATGAAAGACGAGAAAAGAAATTGAAAGAAATATTTCTTATTTCATTAGAATGGAGAATCTATTAGGGTAAATAATACTTCAGAATCAATAAATGTGGTTTTAGGAGTACAACTATAAGAGAACAGATATTTTTCACAGCAATATATATGATAAATGGCTACTGACTAGTCTATTAAACCATATGAGACGTAAAGCGGTTGGAATATATATTTGTGAATGTCAGCATCCTGGGGCATTGGATACAGAAACTCCAACCTACCTATTAATTATTCACATACTTATAAACGTAATTTATTTTGTACCGAAAGTAGCAAACGTTAGACGCCGCCATGATATTTTCCTCTCCGTTCCAATTAATTTCTGAGTAGGCATTGTTAACTGGCAACTCCCAGCAAGCCATGGCATTCGATACTCCAAAAACTAACTAACATACTATTTATTTTCCATTCAATAATCTTATTAACTTAATTCGAAAATATATGGATTTGGGAAATGTAATTTGCCGCGAAAAATTTCACGGTGTTACGTTTAGTGGGTAGAAGCCAATTCTTCATAATATTCGGGCAAGTTATTACTATATCCTGGCAAGTAATTTGGAAATTTGGAGAATCTATGCAAATTATTGGTCATTTTCATATTTTAATGGCAATCTTCGTGTTAATCAGATGGTTTAAAAACGAGCGCTACACACACACACACACATACACACACGTATATGTGTGTATGTGTGTGTATACTTTATGTATATATATATATATACATACATAAATAGAAGTACACACACATATATATGTATGTATGTATACAGAGTGAGTGGAGGAGGAAGAGGAAGAGAGAAAGACCAGAAAATAGACAGACAGACACATAGATAGATAGATACATACATATATACATAGATAGATATATATAGATAGATAGTGATAAATAGATAGATAGATAGATAGATAGATAGATAGATAGATAGATAGATAGATAGATAGATAAATAGATAGATATGTGTTCTATGTTTCCCTATTGGGAATAGCAACAAGAATTTCTTGTCTTTCGTGTTCGGGTCAGTTAATGTTCCGATAAATAATTCGAAATGCTCAGAGATAACGCAATTCGCTTTTACATTATTGAACTTTGCGAAGATCATTCACAGACACACTAACAGATATACCCACACGCACGGACACACGCTCGTACACATATGCACTCACTCTTATAGACACTCACGCACCTATATACACACACACTCACACACACACGCACACAAATGCGTGTGCACACGAAATATAAGAACACATTTGTGTCGCTATGTATTTGTCTTCTTATTTATCTACCTCTACAATACGAGAAAATGTGCTGAATCTATACACGCTCTACTTCAGCTCTATATACTGACAATACTATAGCAGTTCCCACCAAATACGGAGATGCCACTTTACATCCATGTATCCTTTATTTTAGCCCAATATTCCTGGGAGTATCATAGGCGTAGATTCTTTAATCACATCCTCCATAGGGGCCAGACAAAGGCAAGCGCCGTTACACTTATGTTGGTCTGTTTGCGGCACCATGGAGTACAAAATGGTTAAGCGGGAACGAAGAATAAGTATTCCTCTTCAAATATATAAGTCAGAAGTTCGTTGTCATCGATTAAGCATTTCTATACACATGCATATATAGAGATCGATACGTACATACGTATGTACGTACCTATAAACACACACGCATACAAATATACATATATGCATACGTAAGTGGGTGGTTGCTTGAGTGAGCGTATGTATGTATAAACAACTGCTTGTGTTTATATAGAAGAGAACCTTTCTCTATGGAATAAATATTTTTAGTCTACAAATATTTTGGTATTATACATGAGTTTGTTAATATTTTCTTTTATTCCCAAATCATTCCATACGATTCTTCGAAATCATTACTAAATGATAAAGTTTGTACACAGCTATAAACTATATTTCGATATATATCTACATATATACACAGACAGGCACACACACACACACACACACATACACACGCACACAAAACGCCATTTATTTTAAACATGAATATGGATTTGAAAAGAAACTTGCCCAAAACTTTAAACGGAGAGAAAAATATTATGCTTCTAAAAAATATTATTTCTTGTGATCAACCACGAATAAAATGAAACGAAATATCACACCAAAATATTATCACGGGACTTGGGAATAACAAAAATAATTCCAAAATATTTATTATTTTCGTTTGCATGATTTTTCGTTATTTCCTTATTATTTTCACGAATATAAGAAAGTATTTGTCGTCACTATTATCATTATTATCATTACCATTATTATTATTGTTGTTGTTGTTGTTGTTGTAGTTCTTCTTCTTCTTCTTCTTCTTCTTCTTCTCTTCTTCTTCTTATTATTATTATTATTATTATTATTAGTAGTAGTAGTAGTAGTAGTAGTAGTAGTAGTAGTAGTAGTAGTAGTAGTAATAGTAGTAGTAGTAGTAGTAGTGTTATTAACATCATCTCACTGGTTATTATAATTATTGGTAGTAGGTTTTGTTGTTGTAACTGTAGTATTATTCTCATTACTGCTATAACTATCGTTTCGTTATTATTAAAAATATCGCGTTCATTCTAGTGTACAAAACAACATAGCAACAATAACAACAACAACAGCATCAACAACAGCAACAACCTTAATAACCAAAACTGTATCTATGATGGAGAATAAATGTTTGAAAAGATTTATATTCAATTCAGTAAAGAAAGACGAAACATTTTTTTTTTATTCATTGTTTCTGTGTGTTTTTGATTTTTGTTGTTGATTTTTTCATCCTGCTTTTTGTATTTTATCACTTTCCGCCACATTTACAACGCATTAGGATATACATATGGAAAGTTTCATAGAGACATTTTCAAAACTTTTCTTATACAACAGTTATGGTGCCGTCTTCATGAATTGCATGGTTCAGTACAGTCCGTGCTTGAATGAAACTTCATTAGGCTTATAGCGATGAGAAACAATTCTTCACGAAGATAAGTTTCCCTATATTGTAAGTTCTTTGTCTGGCATGAATTTCAATAAACTATCTGTTAACTGTCGTGCATCAATTTATACCAAATTTATGATTTCTAATTCTCTAGTCAAGTTAATGAAACATTAAATATCTTGCAGGTATGTAGATCTGTAGATTCTTGCGGCGAGATCCTAGCACATGAGCCATACGGGAGTGTCTTCTTTAATACGAAACTTTCTAGAAGTATTAGAAATAACTAACCCAAAGCAAACATTTGCATTACGAAGAACAGCAAGTAGATAAAATAGCATACATCAATAGATTATTCGGGAGAAAAGTAAGCTACGATACAATGGTCAGAAGTATGTTTGATTTTACTCTGATTCAGTGGGTCTTAAACGAGGCCTCTAGGGTATTATATATAAAGTTTTATTGTCAAAATTTATATGCAATAAATTTCTTTGGTATGGTTTTGTGGTAAGAAGCGTGCTTCTTAACCATATGTTCCCGGTTTCAGTCCCACTGCGAGACACCTTGGGCAAGTGTCTCTTCTGTTACAGCCTTGTGAGTGGATTTGGTAGACGGAAACTGTAAGAAGCCATCATATATATATACACGCATATGTATGTATGTGTTTGTTTGTCTCTATTTGTGGCCCAACCATTGCTTGACAACCGATGTTGGTGTATTTATGTCTCGGTAACTTAGCTGTTCAATAAAAGAGATCAATAGGATAAATAATAGGCTTACAGAGAATAAGTCCTAGGGTCTATTTCTTCGACTAAAAGGCGGTGCTTCAGCATGGCCGCAGTCAAATGACTGAAACATATATAAGAATAAAAGACTACATCCACAACGCACAACATAGGATCATTTTTATATTCTTATAATCTTCTATTTGTTTCTGTCACTTGACTGCGGCCATGCTGGAGAACCGCCTTTATATATATATCTAATTGTTACGGAGGCCCAGCAGAGTAAAATGAGAATCGATGGGGTCAATAAGGGGGAAAAATGATTGAGAACGACGACTAGTCTAAAAGCCTGTGTTTGCCAAAAAGAGCCCTGGGCTAAAAAACATTGTTTTTATCATTAGTATGGTGACTATATTCAAAAAGGCTCAGTCTAGACAAACACGGAATTTATCCTTGAAGAACTGATTTAATTTTCCGGCAAGGCATCGACGCGTAGTAGTAGTAGTAGTAGTAGTAGTAGTAGTAGTAGTAGTAGTAGTAGTAGTAGTAGTAGTTCCATGTAATAAATGATGTAGTTTCAATTGGCTACAACTAGTTGGTTTTTCTACAGCTCAGTAGTCGCATGCACGACACAGTAAGTCTAAAGGCGAAACGCATCTGTCAATCTCGTGAGAGTCACTTCAACGATGATATTCATCTTGCCCCCATTTATAAGTATATAATAGAACAACTGAATGAATATATATTATCTCAGACATTTCCACAGCATCGTGCCTTCAAACGGCGTGTATACATTTTGTTTTATTATTCTCGGTCTTTTCCCATAAAATACCAATCAGATATCGGATTATTTTCATGGAATATACAAATTTCAAACCCATTTGGGTTGGTTTGATCCCTTTCTAAGAGATCAATATAACAAGTTATTAATTTATGATATATTTGAAGGATCAGTGAGCAAATATTTAACTGCATTTATAACCACTGTGTTTTCAGCTAACACCAGGAACAAGTCAACCTTTTACATGACACGAATCGACAATCGGAAAGGTCAGGCAAGAATTGAAGTTGATTATATCGACTGATCTCACCGGCTACAAATCCTCTAACCACGTGCTGCCAATCTTCCAACCAGTCTCGTTTTACACTGATCCATTCATAGCTCATCTGAGAAAATGCAGTACGGTCAATTGTGAAACATGTTATGTTTATCACAAATTGATCTGTGTCAACACAAATCAGCAATCAGTCGAAGATTGTGTTTGTAACGCAAAAATGTGGTCCGTCGACGCAATGCGAAGCTGTTTAATTATATATATATATACTTTTTAAATTTAAATAATTTACATTTTGAATTTTATATTTTATATATTTTTTGTATATTATACTAATTAATTTTCTTTCTGTTTTTTGGTTTATGTTTTTCACTTTTTGATTTACCTAATTGTGGTTTTATCTCTAATTTAATATATATATATATATATATATATATATATATTATATATATATATATATATATATATATATGTAAATCACCATGGTAGATCGTTAGTCACTCAACCTTTTTCTATTTTCTTTCCCTGTTTATTTCTGTGTCCCTTTCTGTCGAAGAGCGTAGGCTCGACACGTAAAAGAATTTCTCACTTCCCGAGTGTTAAACTTATGTATCTGTTTGTTGTTTACACACCCGTCTTTTTTTGTCTTTTCTAAATTCTGATTATATATATATTATATATATATATATATATATATATATATATATATATATATATATATATATATATATATGGATTTACGCACACAAACCCGACAAATTCAGAAAGACTACAAAGGTACCTGATCATAAGAAAACCAATCAAATGCGTGCATACTGTACAACAGGAAAAACAAATTCCCTGCACGAGTTTGATGTCAACGAATCTACAACTCTTTCGATTTACAAAGTGTGTGAGGACGATTTATTTATCGATATTCTTAAATTTTTGAACCAAACATAGGTGATAATCTAGGATATATGCATTAAACTGGAAGTTGGGGACTAGATAAGAATTATCGGAAGAGGAGTATTTAAACTTTCTGAATGCAACTAACACTAAGGGTAATTGTGGTTTTCAAGCGACTCTAATCGATTATGTACAGTACCAGTCAAGAACTGGAGTCTATATTTGACTGACGTTGGCGGACACAAATCCTATAGCATTATCCTACCAATCTTCAAAATTCAGTAGAGTAAATTAAAGAAAGCGAACAGAAAAAAAAAATAAGTGGAAATATAAAATGCTTCTAAGTTAAAACATCTTAAAGACGAAAGTAAGAAACAAAAAAAACAAAACAAAAGAAAGTGATGCAATATATAATTTATCGTTTTTGTTGTTATTTTCTGTGGATTTTTGTTTTTCATATGTTGGTCTCTTTTTCTTTTTATTTATTTATTTATTTCTTAGTTTGCAAAAAAAATATAAAGCAAAAACAAATTTGTGAAATATTGCGATACAGTCGCTTGGTCAACACAAGCACCATGGAAACAACGGCTGATTTATCTTCAAAGTCATCAAAGGCAAAAGCGAAACTGTTTATATGTTTATAGATGAATACTTTATGACTTTCTATCAGAAAGTTTCAGTGATATATATATATATATATATATATATGCGTGTGTCTGTGTCTGTGTGTGTATGTATATGTATATATATATATATATATATGTGTGTGTGTACATGTGTGAGTATGTATTTGTATATATGAATGTATATATATATATATATGTGTGTGTGTGTATATCTATACACATGAGCGTATGTGTGTGTATATATATATATATATATATATATATTTATTTATTACATACATATGTGTATATGTAAAAGCGCATTTACGTGTCTTTGTATATACGTATACATATATACATATATACATATATATGTTCATATAGACATACATAAATGTGTGAATACTGATACAACATATACAAATATATGCACATTTTCACACATACATACACTCTCATAAAGCTATTCTTGTAATATACGTGAGTGCGGATTGTGGGGAGATAAGTATGCGTATTTATGTGTGTTAATGTATGCAAATGTGTACGTCTAGGCGTATAGCGGTTGTATGTGTCTTTTTTCGTATTATAGAAAGAGTTGTTTACGCAAAATCACTAACGTCGAGAAACGGTCCATGTCTATGAGTATCCCTGTGTATGTGTGTGTTTGTAAATAGGCGTATGTACGTGTGTACGCATCGAGGTATATATATACGTATGTATGTATAAATGTATTCATTAATATATATGTTTGTCTGCGTATATGCATATATATATATGTATGCATTTATGTACGTAAGTATACACTCACACACACGTGTATATATATATATATGTATGTATATATGTATGTATGTATATGTCTATACTTGTAAGCACATATATACAGATACACGAATTACCGACATCTTAGAACTAACGTACTTCGTGGAAACAAAAGCTTTTAAGAAAAATACGTAAGGAAAGAAAGAAATGTACGTTAATGCAATTGTTATATATTTGCAACAAATATTACGAACGCGTCGTTAGTGAAATGACTATCACAATTTTACTAATAGATATATTGTAGCTTTAAGACATTTTTTAACGTTATGTCACGATATATTTGCTTGCAGCACAAGTCATACATGATGTGTACTTGTCTATACGTCATGAGTGGTGGAAGCGAAAGCAGGAAAAGCGATATAATTATTTCAAAGTTGATATAACGAGGAAAGAAAAGTTCACCAACTGAAGTCCTTGACTATTAAATATCTTTATGCAGTTTTCTGCCCGCATCAATTTTTTCTTGTTCATCAACAAGTTCATGAGTGCAGAATATAGGTAATATATACTTGTGATGCCAGAAAATCAATTTAAAATAGAAGCAGCAAAATAAAAACAGCGAAAAAATATGAAGTTAATATTGTTTTGTATGTTGTGAATTGGGAAGTAAGAAAATATGACGCTTCCGCCATGGGTCATTCACAGGGAAGGAAAAAGTAATAAGGAATATATTTTTGAGTAAAAGTACGAGAGGAACGACTTTTATAGAATGATAAACCGTGCTGTGATAAACGGGAAAGAATGATTTATGCTGTTATAACAAAATCCTGAACAATAATATAAGCGGTGTAAATGTGTCGAACGTGGGAGGGAAAATGAATCTTCAGTAACATAGATAACGTAGCAGTCTGTGTACGAAAATCATGTGAGATAAATTTATGTACGCGTGGAAAAATTGCGTAAATGTGTTTATGTACGCGTATAAGTTAATGTATGAACATGTTTGCGTGCGGACATAGGAATGATGGGTATGAATAAGCTATAATAGGTGTTGTGGATCTTTTCGGTTTGAACGGCAGTTTTTTAAAATAATTTCCACGTAACTAAACACTTTTAAACTTCGTATACTGGTAGAATGTGTTAATAAAACATCTTTTCTCTTGGCTTTATTGAGAAAATTCTATAGTTTGTAAGATATTTGTTGTTGTTTTTTTTCAATTTCTGCAATTCCAACCAATCAATGACGTCTATTGAGGTAAAAAAACATTCTGTGCCGTATGAATATGTCCCTCGTTTAAGAAACAGATTGGGTTTATTTACATTTGTGAAGAATAAAAGACACCCTTCCCCCCAGCCCTAACCCTAACCCTAACTAACTCTAACTAACCCTAAAACAGATTGAAATGCAATAGATCGATACTAGGGTCATAATTATGGTTGACAATTTCATATGACACCGCTAGAAAAACTGCCGTTCAAATCGAAAATATCCGGTGTTGTTCGGAAGGGGTCAAATGTATTGATGTAAGTCAATAAATTAGAAAAAGATATGTTGTGACGTAATAGATACAAAACATGAGGGAGTTATGTAATTTAAAAGGAGAGAAACACGTTACCGACATTATGTGTGAATTTATGTGTGTATGGAATTATGTTGCGTTTGCGTAACGGCGTACGTGTTGAACCGGTGTGGAGGCAGCGAGTCGCGCATTAGTACTTGCATAAAACAGGCATAGTTTATGGGATGCACGCGTGGATGTAGATGTAGAAAAGCGGTTGAGATATACAGCCCGCGCGTGATGAATGCTCATGTCTCATTGGGCTTAAACTAGTAGTTCCATATACTTATCCGTTTCCATATACTTATCCTGTTAAGAGGTTCTGACGTGGACTTCGAAGGATCCTAAATTCTCAGATATTTTCTCGTTATTTTCACCTTGGGACAAAACTTTTTGTGATATTCAAGTTTAAAACTGAATTCGTTCAAAAGCTAAGGTATCGCAAATAAAATTATAAGAGTGAAAAACAGAAGTAGCCATGACAAAAAGCCGATTTGCACATATTTCTGGATTTTGCAATTAATAGCATATCGTCAGGTGAAAATGAAAGAGATTAAGGACCCGGTATCTTTCGCATTTCCTCCCAAAATATAGAAATATAAATTAAAATGGAAACTATGTTTTTCACTCCCATTACGTTTGTTTCACTTATATTTTAATTTATATTGTATTATCTTATGAACACTTTCTGATCTATCATTATTTTACTTCATACTTTAGGCGGCAAGTTATATTTGTACCGCTGAATTCGTTGTGAAACACATAATGTTAGAAATTTATGTAATGATGTTAAGCAATTAACTATAATATGTAATTACATAAATTCGCGTAATTGCAAGAAAGTTAAAATCTAGCAATATAGTGTGAGTAAAGATCTGTCACCCTCTTAAACATGAAAGAATTATGAATTAAAATTATGATTTTGTTTATTATTCGTGTTTTGAATAAATTATTTACTTCTTTCATACAGCCGAAGTTAATTTTTTCAGTGAGATATATCGCTATGATTAATGACACGTGTTTCGGTAACCTTACGCATTCCTTATTCACTCACGTTTCACCGCATTTCTACGTCTCGACAAATTTCATACATTTTAAATTACTCAAGACACGACTAAAGTCATGACGATTAAAAAGAATTTAACTGGATGCAACAGAAGATTGCGCAGTCGAAAAACGATAGGCTAATGAAGCTGTGTAAAAAGAGCAGCCATTCACTGCATGATTCAAAATAGAGTTTTTCGTAAATGTATACAATAAATGTTTATTTATTGAAGAATACAGCGACAGATTTCAAGATACTTACATGGATAAAAATTACACTAGGATATGAATTACTACACTGTTTAGTTCAAGAATAACATGAATAAATTTAACTCTTTTTAACAAAGTAAAGTAATGTCTGTAGTCGTTTGAACACATCATGAAACGGAAGCTTAGAAAATCACGTTAATCATACCAAATTAAATAAATGTTCAATTTTATGCTAAATTTCAACATTTTCTTTTTATTACTCACAGCCGAAAAATGTATTTCATGTGATTAACAGGCATTGATGTTTTATTTGCATATACAATTAACTAAAATTCTATTTAGATCTTATGCTAAAGCCGCTGGTGCTTCCGAAGTTATATATTAAACCGAATTATGTAAATTATCTACTTGGTAATTAACTGTGATGGACTGTATATAAAGAGTTTAGACTGGTTTAACAGACAATTTATATTTTTTTCTTTCTATTTCGTAAATATATACACACAAGTACACAGACAAATATATATATATATATTATATATATATATATATATATATATGCATATTTATATACACGCATACATAAAATCGTACATACACAGAGAGATACAAGCATATATGTCTTCAGACATAAAGATAAGTATTTGAATGTACATTGGCATCCAAGCACGAAATACGTACAAGCATATAAATATATATCTTAAGGTGGCGAGCTGGCAGAATCGTTAACACGCCGGGCGAAATGCTTAGCGGTATTTCGTCTTTCGTCTGCCGTTACGTTCTGAGTTCAAATTCCGCCGAGGTCGACTTTGCCTTTTATCCTTTCAGGGTCGATAAATTAAGTACCAGTTAGGCACTGGGGTCGATGTAATTGACTTAATCCGTTTGTCTGTCCTTGTTTGTCCCTTCTGTGTTTTGCCCCTTGTGGGTAGTAAAGAAATAGGTATTTCGTCAGCCGCTTCGATCTGAGATCAAATTCCGCCGAGGTTGACTTTGCCTTTCATCACTTTTGGGGTCGATTAAATAAATACCAGTTGCGTACTGGGCTCGATGTAATCGACTTAATCCGTTTGTTTGTCTTTGTTCCTTCTATATTTAGTCCACTGTCGGCAATAAAGAAATATATATATGCATATGCTTTTGCACACACACCCACATAAATTCATGCACGCGCGCAAGCCACAATACAAACACACGCGTGTGGATACACATACATAAGTATATCGTATACTTATATTTTCATTATTGATCTATAGACTGCCAATTATATGTTTTCAATTATTTCACCATCATTTATATTTCTTACAGGCATTTATAGAGACAGCACTTATTAGAGCTGTGTTGTACGTTGTCGTCTTATATTGATTAAGACTATGCATTGTGAACCAGAGACAGTCGACTGGATATATATATATATATATATGTGTGTGTGTGTGTGTGTGTGTGTGTTTGTAATATGTTGATAACTCAAAGTTCTCCCTGAATGTCAGTGGATTTTTAAACTGCAATTCTTTGACTTGACTGTACCTACCCAGGGGAAAACAGTCCAGAAACTATCAACCATGCCGGGACCATTGTTCAAGTATAGAAATCAGTGTAGAAAATATCTGCTGATTCTAATGGGAGCTGACCACGCATAAATTAAATGAATATACGCATTCCAAACAGGAGTAAACCAGTATAATGATGTGTATAACTTTTGTAACATCTATATAAATAAATGCGTTGCCGGAATAATTTTTCCAAATATCACATAGTGATATATTTGAAGTCTATCCAGCTTCGAAAAACATCAGCGGGGCTTGTTTTCTGATCAAGTGTACAATATCCGATTAGTGCGTCGCGTCACTGAGAAGGGTAAATCAGGTTGAAACGTTGGTGTTTGACGATCCTCTGAGGCCCTTCTAAGGCATTGTTATTCCTTTAACGTTTAAAGTTGCTTAAGAGGATTTACAGCCGACGCTGCTCTACATTTGAACAAGCATGATGAGGGTATACAAACTCTTTTTATCTGATGCTCCTTCACGTGTGTGTATGCATGTATATATATATATATATATATATATATATATTATATATATATATATAATATATATATATATATATATACAGAGTGACAGAGAGAGGGAGAGTGTGAGTCTTTGTTAGCTCTTATAGTCCTTTCAAACATTTTATGAATTTATTCTGTTTCCGCTACTAAATCAATATCTTTGCTTGTTCATAATAATCTGTCATATACATTTAAAATATTTTTCCTTTGCCTATATTTCCTCGTTAAAGTACATATCTTATCTTTTATGTTGATTTACCGCAGAATATGTTAAACCAATCTACATGAGATGAAAGCAGCCATGTTTATGCCACAATCATAGTATAGAAAGTAGATACTGTTGGATGAGATCAGTCTACCATTTTAGAAATAACATCAAAGTTACATCAGATCACTCACATCCTACCGTCAGAAACTATTTCAACATATTGCCTTCTAAATTTACAGAAAGACATCCTAGTTAAACAAGACTTGTTAAATACGAACAATTGTGATGACAGCAACTACATCTGTATATCGAAAGAGGTGGTTTGAATATTAATTTCACAAACATGGCTCTAGTTTTCCTCCTTATCAACAGATCAGAAAACCTTTAGATCAAAAACATTCTTAACATGTGATTCCATATTTTTGGTTCTACGTAATATATATACTACGACATTATCTTGCACGTCATTTTATTTGTAATGTAGCTAGAGCCTACTTTACATTTTATCGTTGCTTTACGGAGGCAAATGAACCCGTTGCTGGGTAAATCGTAATGATATAATCCCCAATGCTATGTGAAGGCGCATGGCTCAGTGGTTAGAGCGTCGAGCTTACGATCATGAGGTTGTGAGCTCG
>NC_043004.1:85435673-85458173 GCF_006345805.1 Octopus sinensis
TGTTATGCGATGTTGTGGGGGACAAACACAGACACACAAATATGTACATACACACACACATACGTGTGTATATATATATATATATATATATATATATATATATATATATATATATATATATATATATATATATATATATATGTATACGGGTTTCTTTGTGTTTCTGTCTATCAAATCCACTGAGAAGGCTCTGGTTGGCCCGAGGCAATAGTAGAAGTCATTTGCCCAAGGTGTCAAACTGTGGGACTAAACTCGGAACCATGTGGTTGGGAAGCAAGCTTCTTTATTTCATTATATTGACCATAAGGCCTTACACAGAGAAAGGAAGCTGTCGGATGGTCATAGACATAATGTTATATGAAATGAAAATGATGATTAATGGGTGGGAAAAGCGACGCCAGCCGATCGATTTTTCCTGAGAACATTGATCTCTTGTATATTGTTCCTGGGGCAACAAACCTCACAATATTCAATAACAATATTCAATAACAATATTTAATAACAAAATGAGGCTCTAAGCCTCTTACATTTCTTTCCAATTTCGGAACTCTCAATAACACTGAGGCGTCACCCGGGTAAAAGTGATATTCCTCATTGAGTGCCTTCAGCCTACTCATCACGGGTAACTTTATGACCTCCACAGCTATCTGCGGAGGCCATTCAGGATCCCTTGTGCAGGCTAAAGGTACTACTCCCTTATGGTGCTTTTCCACCACCTTTTCTACCACTCCACCTCTTTAGAAGAAGACCAATAATTCGTCTTCCTCCGCGGGCGGGATAGTCAATTCTACCGTTGGCGGCACATTTCCAGACAACGGTGTCTCTTCCCCTGCCGGTGCCACAACCCATACCGACGAGGTTTCGGGACATTCCGGGACTATGTCACCGACTTCTGGCAATGTCCCGTTTCTCTTCCTCTTCCTCTTTTTTTTTTCTTTTCAACTGAAAAAGGGTACGTCTCCTTCGTGACAGGGATATTCGCCTACCCTCCCTCATCCGTAGGATCCTTCGGTGAGCAGCCATTGTTGCTCACCTTCTTTCTCTTGCGGCCCTTTTTAGAGGAGTCCTCCGCCTCCTCGTCTGCTTCCATTCCCTCGACCAACTGTTCCAGGCTTTTACTTTGTTCCTGGCGACCGTTTTTCTTTATATGGCCACGCTCCAGGCACCGATGACACCTGGGGGGGGGGGCAACCCTCAAGAATAACCTGGTACCTGCACTCGGCCATTTTCAAAAAAATCTGGGAAAGCGAGCTTCATGGCGGATTGTGTCCGCAGGGTCAAAAGAGATTTTGACCGAACTAAATCAGCCGCAGGAATAATTTTCACATTGAGGAACTTGGTTTCGCTGCTACCCAAACCCCGCCGGATGGTCTCCCCTATTCACTCAAGTTTTATCCCGGGTGGCAAACCGCAGACCCAAGAACTTGTCAACCTCTCGCAACAATACGTGGGAAGAAACAAACTTTCTTTGCCCTCAACGGACTGGCTCGCAAATTTGCGAGCCTCCTCAGGAGTGTCAAATTGCAACCACAACGTTGCGTATTTGAGGCCCCTGGAAATGAATTTAAGAGTTGGCAGATACTCCGCCAACTCCTTTTCCATTATAGTCTTTACAAATAGGGTGATGGCGTTGAGCGACTTGAAGTAAGTCCTGAACACCACCGTCCTTTCCTTACACGGTATTTCAACCACTGTTTGGGTGGTATAATTTCCCATTCCAAAACATTGCCATGTGTTTTTTTTTTATAATACTTCGAAAATAGTTCAAAATAGGAAGGAAGAAAAGGTAAACAATTCACGAAAAAGAAAGTCAATAGTTCAAAAACAGCAAAAATATCTTCCGGCCACTAGGTACTCCCGGCCAAGGCCGAACTCGGAACGCCACAAGCGGAACGCGACTTCCACATAAACTGGTATAGAAGTCGTTCAATCTTCCGAGGCAAAGACACTCCCCAAAATAGCAATTCTCACAATTATTTTAAAAATTCACTTAACGTGAAACACTATTTTGGAAGGTAAGCCCAAAACAATAATTCTCACAAAAATATATTCATCCCCCTGCAGGCAGACTAGAGTTTAGAATCCAGTGAGGATTTCTTGCTTGTACAAAAATAATTAGGGCAAACAACAAACCCCACTGGACCCCAAAAATAAAAGTTGTATTTACAGCTGAGCTTCAAATTTCTTCAATTCAAGACGGCTTCAAAAGCACGTCTTGATAGCTTCAGTGCCAAACGAAACACTAACTCGCACATGCGCAGTCGGGAAGCAAGCTTCTTACCACACAGCCATGCCTGTTCCTATATATATCCGACAGGATTCTTTTAGTTTCCGACTTTTCGTCGGCCCGAGGTTATTGTACAACATACTTGCCCAAGGTGTTACATAGTGCTGACTGAACCCGAAACCATGTGATTGAAATCAAGATTTGTACCACACAAGCACGCTCTGCCTATATATATATATATAATATATATATATATATATATATATATTATATATATATATATGTGCACTCACATACATATACAAATGTGTGTCTGCATGTGTGTAAGTATGTATATAAAATGTGTATATATATATAGATATATACATATATTTATAGATATATGAATTTAGAAACATATATATATCGATAGGTAGATAGATAGATAAATAGATAGATAGATTGATAGATAGATAGATAGATAGATAGATAGATAGATAGATAGATAGATAGATAAATAGATAGAATTATAGATAGACAGACAGATAGACACATAGGAAGACATATGGTTAGATAGATAGATAAATAGATAGGTACATACATACATACTTAATGACAAAGATCATGGTTGCGTAGCGAAGGCAATCACTTTGTAACCAGTTATTTTCAGGTTACGTCCCACTGTGTTGCATCTTGAGTAAGTGTCTTCTAGTAGAGCCCCGGGTTAACGAATGCCTTGCAAGTGAATTTGGTGGAGAGAAGCAGTATGGAATTCCTTCGTATGTGTGTGTGTGTATTTGTGTGTGTGTGTATTTGTGTGTGTGTGTGTGTGTGTATTTGTGTGTGCCTTTGTGTCTGTGTTTGTGCTAGTCTTCACCCCGTCTTGACAAATGGTGTTAGTTCGTCTACGTCCCTATAAATTACCAGTTTGCAAAAGACACCAATAGCATAGGTAACAAGCTTAAAAAAAGACACATCAAGGGGTAGCCACTGTCCAATGACTAAAATAAGTAAGAGGAAGCTAAAAACAATGATATATTTCTTAGCATAGAATATATCTATCAAAAAAAATTTACAATTGTTTATTACTTAAATTTTTGATCTGCATTAGAATTTAATATATGCCAAACTTAACGACAATAATCTAATATCGAAAGGCATACACGGAAGTTCATGATATTTGCTAACGTATGTATGTTTTGTGGAAATGGATTCTAGCGTTAGAATCTGTTTCATCTCCCGACAGATACAAAGAACTCTTTCAATTTACACTTGCAAATAATTGGGGTTTTTTTTTCTCTCTCTCTCTCTCTCTGCTTTCAGATCCCCCTTTTCCATACGACTTACGGATGTACCGCCGTCATTAATTTGTTGTATAATTCCCCGACGTAGATCACCACACTTTCAGGAATTCAGTTTTATACGTATATTGTAGTTAGGTGACTTTTTGATTCTGAGTGTAAACGGCAATCAAACTGTTACTTGCACTACCCTGTACTTAGAAAGCCTGTAAGTTTAACAGCTTGTTATATATCTGCTAGTTCTCCAAGCCATATAAACACTGACATTTGACCACTCTAATAAGCAATATATATGATTAACACCACGTACATATCAAATTTATGTATGTTATATTAGGTTTTGATGCAAAGTAGAAGTGTAATGTAGAATAATGGTTTAGGTTACATTTAATAGACCATTGGTGATCGTTATATTTTCTAGAAAGCTGAAATATTATTCATAGAGGCTAAGCAAAGGTCTTGGCAGTTTAATTCCCATTTGGTTACAATATTATTACCGACATTTCTTTGAAAGGAAATTTATGGCACAAAATATTTCCAAAACGCTATCTCGTGTGGCTACAACTGGAAAGATACTTTCATATTTTGCAGTTTATCGACCAAAAATTGTCGAAATGTATTCAACAGAGATAAAAAAACTTTTTCTTTTTTCAAATAAAATCTATTTGAATATATAACTTTGTAAATGGTACATATGCAGAGGACGGTTAGCTACGCACATAAATTTTATTTATGAAAGCTGTCAATTTTTCGTGCGTGATGGTATCGCTGTAATTGTGCAACATCTTAGAGACGATCGATCTGAACGCGGTAGTCTCCAAATAGATAAATTATTGCTACTGGTAATGAAACTACCAAATGATTTCGGTTAATAGGTTGTTCAAAATTGTATCTCTTGCTTACAGTTTCCTCGTTTATCTTCCTAAACAGGAGATAAAACATTGAGGAAGCGACGCTTGATGGAAATCACAATCACTGGCATTATACCAGCTATAATTGTTGTATAAATAATAAAAACACAAGCGGTACAAATACTTTTTTAAATACCATAAGGAAAAGTTACAATATTAGAGTGGCAAAAAGTGTTTTACTAAAACACTAGCGAATGGGAACATGATAAAATCAATGCATTTATGATTACATATACAAAACATTGAAACCAAAAGTTGTAGCATTATAAGTATAGAGACTTTTTCAAAATTCTGTATCTAAATATTTTGGTAGATTCTCTTACATCATACTGGTAGTTTATACCAGATTACACCTCTGGAATTTGATATTCTAAACGTTACTAAATTCACTTTAGATAACCCATCATATTGTTATCAGATATATAAAGATAGAAAGGGAGAGAGATGGACGGAGGGAGGAAGATATAAAAAGATAGACTGATGGATAGATAGATAGATAGATAGATAGATAGATAGATAGAGACAATAAATCATTCTATACGAATCATATAATTATGAAACTGCACGTGTGCCTCAGAGTGCATGTGAGCAAGCAGGAGTCGATTGTTTCGATCAAAGCGGATACTGTATAGAAAATCGACGAGATAATTATCAGCAATACTAACTTAGTCTAGTTTCAAAGAAGACTAGCTCATAGGAATATGAAAAGATTGCATTGATAGAGAATGATAAAAGTAGATGAAAATGCGAAAATAACAAAACGGAAATGCCATTTAATTGAAATCGGTTACCAAGTGTGTGTAAGGATTTGTTTCCTACCTTAGATTTTAAAAGATATATGTGAAGCTTCTGACTTTCATGTGATTTTAATAATAGAATTGACTAGAAGATTTGCGGTAGCAGTACAATGCACAATAGCGATTTGGCTCGCCGGATATTAACCTCTATTCTACGACATTCATTTCATTTAAAACCAATAATATCTTGATAACATGTGTGTCGTAACAAAGACGGGTCGTGACATTCTAAGTTTATGGCTGTAGATAATATCTGAAATCTGCTGAATGCCAATTCAGGTCGCAGAAATATTCTTGTATACTGTCACCCGGGGTACTGTAAAAGTGGTCTTATATGTTTCTAATTCCAAAAGTGTTTTCTTGATAGAGCTTTCGGGGAGGGATTTTTAAAGATTGTTTAAATTTTACGGAAGCTTACTTATCATCCTGGCAGCATTTTTAGAAAAAGGTTTTCTTTTAATTTGTCAGATATTTTCTATAAGCAAAGGTGCTATTTGTAGGTTAAATCAGGACTCTACTCAACAAAAATAACACAAAAGGAGTAATTATTGACGTGTAGCCATATTGGATTTTAGCTGTACAAACGACTAGCCCATAAACAGATGTTTTAGACTTTCAATGTGAATGAAATCGTTTTCTAATTGGCTTTTAAATACGTAATCGTCGTTAACGGATGCCTCGTTGTGATAAAACAAATGTTAAATGGACCGACACAAAAGTGACATGTAGTCGCTTGGGCTGCTAGAAAGAACAACGAAATATCCCTCATGCCACATGCTTGTTTTAAAACAGTGACTTTGGATAATGGAATCCTAAATCCTCAACGATTTAAAACAACGAGTGTAGCACTACTTACAAATATGACTGATCGTGATTTCAGTATGACGAAGCAACAATAATCTAAAATGATCGAATGTAGTCCTTTCATATGAAAATTTACGTCGGAGCTCTTTTAATGCTGGTCGAATGTAGAATTTAAAATCAGTATATTAATATAGTTTTACGTCCTACCTTCAGAAATGGTATCGTTGATATATATTACATCCCTTACGCAGTGTAAGAACGTGTTTCCTACCATTGATTTTAAAAGATACACGTGTTGCATATGAGTCTCATGAGATTTTATTAATAGAAAATTCTAGAAGAGAAACAGCAGGAGTTCAATGCTCGATACAGATTTAGCTAGCCGGAAATTAACTTCTAGTATACGGCATTCATGTCACTGAAATCCAATAATATTTTGATAACATAGGTTATCGAGTTATTGAATAAAAGCTATGTAGTATAGCTAACTGGGAAAAAGTCATTGCTCACTGATTGCTTTGCTTTCGGGCATGGACCCAAATAAAATACTCATTACGTAGGGAAAGAGCAGGATAGATTGAAGCGATCCTTAAAAAAAGATACATCAACAGTGTAATTTAATTGATCAGCCGTTTAGATTATTATCTTTCTAGAAACAGTGATTTGTGTTGTATTAAGACGTTACATAATTTTCGTAAATCCAACAATACTTGTATAAAGTTTCATTCACTCACTCATACTGCTGACTTCGCTGTTAAGACATATGTGTGTATTGTGACATTGTGAATAAACATCGATGCTTAATTCATTGCGATATGCAAGTTTCAAAAGACTCCAGCATACGGAAGCACTAGAAATTTCCTTGATCGTCCGGTACGTTAAAAAAATCCTGACAGTTCACTGTTGTTATCTTCTTAACTGTCGCTATCAAGCTCTGATTGGAGACACAACTCTGGTTGGTGCTGAGAGAAGCAACCCCCAGCGCATATACACACGAAATATCCACTCATATGGGTTAGAGTCTGAAGAAAATATATTACTTCTTTCCCTTCTTGTCGATGCTAGATCGTTTTTACCTTGTTAATATTTCGGAATACCCATGTAAGGCGGCGAGCTGGTAGAATCGTTAGCACATCGGGTGAAATGCTTAGCGGTATTTTGCTTGTCTTGAGTTCAAATTCCGCCGAGGTCGACTTTGCCTTTCATCCTTCCGGGGTCGATAAATTAAGTGCCAGTTACGCACTGAGGTCGATGTAATCGATTAATCCCTTTGCCTGTCCTTGTTTGTGCTCTCTGTGTTTAGCCCCTTGTGGGTAATAAAGAAATAAGTATTTCGTCTGCCGTTACGTTCTGAGTTCAAATCCCGCCGAGGTCGACTTTGCTTTTCATCCTTCCGGGGTCGATAAATTAAGTACCAGTTACGCACTGCGGTCGATGTAATCGATATAATCCGTTTGTCTTCCTTGATTGTCCCCTCTGTGTTTAGCCCCTTGTGGGTTGTAAGAAATAGCTATTTCGTCTGCCGCTACATTCTGAGTTCAAATTCCACCGATGTCAACTTTGCCTTTCATCATTTCGGGGTTGATAAACTAAGTACCAGTTGCGTACTGGGGTCGATCAAATCGAATGATCCCCTCTCCTAAAATGTCGGTCCAAGAGTAGAAAAGAATATTTCAGATACCCTGACGCAGACCCATAGAAAACATGACATCGTTATAGGCCATTATTTTGAACTGAAATACAGGAAATTGTTCTACTGTTACTGATAATTTATAGTTTTTTGGAGTGTATTTCAATGTTTCTGTCGCTCAGTAATCGCCCCCCCTAACCTCCCCCACTAAAAAAAATTCAACTAACATCTTATTATCTTTACTGAGTAAGTTGCAAAGATATTAGTACGCAGGAACACAAAACCAATATATGCCAAGAACACGAATGATATAAAGATGAGCATTGCCAAGGTCGCGATATTCTCGAACGTTATAGGCTACAATTGGACAAGATACGTGTTTTTACATTCTTGTAAAATTAAGAAATACAATCCTGTCTAGCAATATATTTAGCAACATCCTGAGTATTTCTACGATATCAGAGAAAAGGTTTTAGGGATGGATGAAAATATATCCTATGATGAAACTTCTAAAAAGCAAGGCATATCTTGGTAGGGTTGCATTAGTAATGTATTATAAATAATCGTGAAAATTTTCTGCAAACCTCTGCTTATACAGATTGCCATTTTCTCACAAGAGCAAGTGAAAGAATTTGTGTTGGCCTAAATGTGAATATATTTACTTGATATTCAATCACAAGGGTTAGAAGCAGTCGTCCGTATTTATCATCCTTATTTACGATTTCGGAAGAGATACGCATGAGTGTATATATGTATGTATGTATGTATGTATGTATGTATGTATGTATGTATGTATGTATGCATGCATATATGTATGCATATATGTACGTATGCATACATTGATGAATGTATGTATGCATGCATACACGCATTGATGTATGCATATATGTCTGTATACATGTATGTATATATACACCCATATGTAAATATATGTTTGCGTATATATACATACACATATACACACATATATATCGTAATGTACTAAGAAAATATGGTAATGCATTCTCCCTTTACATACAAAATAACTAGAAGAGTTATCTGGATGACTGCCTCATTCATTGGCATAGAGGTATAGACAGAATAAAATTATTTCAAGCACTTTTAAATGGACTTGACATAAACATTCAATTTACGATGGAATGTAGCCACCAACGGCTCCCATTCTTCAACATCGTCATTAAGAACTCCAACAGCAAAATAGAGGCAGACATGTACAATAAAACCACAGACTCCAAGCAATATCTACCTTTGAACACATGCCACACTAACAAACTCACTAGAATGAATATCTCTTTGAACTTGACAAACAGGATTTGCACTATAGTATCAGATACAAGCACCAGGGACTGACGACTATATGAGTTAAAGGATACACTCATCAGCAGGAATTACCCACCATCACTAATCGATGTCGGTTTTTCAATGTGCCCTACAACTCAACATCCACGAATCCAGACATCTCAAACTGAAGAATGAATTACAACCAAAAGCCCTACCATACATATCCATACACAACCTTCTAAACAATGAGGCCTTCGACACCATCCTCCATAACATTCATTTTCTAAAATGGAACCACAGAATGAAGCAAATCCTCCAAACGCACAATTTCCTAACGAACAAATGACAACCTAAGTCAATGAAAAATCTTCTAGCACAGGCCCAAGCACACTCATTACCAACATGGAAACCAACAGTAAAAAAATGCGGGGATCTAGTTAAACTGATTCCCAAAATATCCATTTTTTGTAAAGGAAGTAAAAAAATCGGTTAAAATTATGTAGTTTTCCAGTCTTATTGCTATGAGGATATGATGTTGTGGAGAAAAGAAATTGGAGGAAAAAGTTAAAGATTTAAAAATCGAAAAAACTGTGATTTTTAGCAATTAACCAGGCAGAGACTTTCTGCGTTTAGCGGAGCGGTAGGCTTCTAAATAAACAGAAATACCAAATAAAATCAAAATGTATCATATTCTTGTTACTTTTCTCTCTCTCATTATTATGTATTATGTATACCTGTCATGTATTTGCGCACATCATTAAAATATAAGTGATGTGTAGGTATGTGTGTGTGTGTATGAGTGTGTGTGTGTGTGTGCGTGTGTGTGTGTGTGTGTGTGTGAAGAAGGAGCGTCTGTCTCCAAAACTCCAAAGTTGAGTAACTTTCCCATGCTTTGATTTGTAAAGTTCAATAAGAATAACACTGGTCTACAAAGAATTTGTCTCCAAAATATATGAAATGATAAACATTTTAAATTACTAAAACACAGAAAAAGCACAGAAGAATATTAACACACAGAAACACAAAAAATATGTAATATACTAACATACAGAGAAATTAAAACAAAACATGCGCGTGGAAAAAAATCATGTGGTTTGAAGTATCAACACAGGATGAAGTGAAACACAACACAGCACGTGGTTGTCGTGGTAACAAGTTGCCAATGCCACGCCGTCTGTTGCTTGGTTAACATTACCCAAATTTCCCAACTTCCAAATAACATCAGATTCTTTGAATTACGAGATAGAGTAATTGGTTGATTGTAATCAAAATTCAGAGTTGCATTGATACAGCAAAATTGAAAGGAATCTGAGCAAAATTAAAATGGCTCATTTTACGAATGAAACTAACTAGAACCAAATGCGGAACAACCTAATTGAGAGATCGAAGTTCTACTTCAAACAGGATCAACGTTTTACAGTGAAAAACAACCTCACATGAGCTTCGGAAAACCTAATATATGTTTTAATTTGCTCAGAATGTAGAGAGCAATACATTGGTGAAACAAAAAACAATCTACACCAAAGGATGACCGTGCATAGATCCGAGATTAAACTACGAGAATACAGAAAAATAGCATTAAGTGAACACATCAACATTTGCGCTACTAACGAACTACCCAACATCAGAAGATTTCCCCTCTCTAAATTTGAGGATGATGCAACATATAATCAGCGCCTTAGCAAAGAGTCACATTTTATTGCAAAATATAAACCTCTTTTGAATGCTTCCACCTCATATGACACTACTACAATGAACTTAGAATAATACTCACACAAATACTTGGAACGATAAATATATTAAGAACACTCTCCACCCGTGAATTTATTTAGAACAGTTCTTAACACTACTACTACAACAATAGGTCACATTTAGATCACTTATTAAAGCAGATTCCATGAACAGCTCAACTACAGGGTCATACCACTTTCGGCTTTCTTCTTTTCTTTCTTTTTCTTCCTCTCCTTTTTCTTCATCTTCTCCTTCTTCTTCGCCGTCTCCTTCCTTGGCTGCTGCTACCTTTCTCATGAAATATCAGAACTAAACATATCTATGCACCTATAAACAATATTTCTTCAGAACTACTGCTACCAAGCGAGCCTTCACAAATGAAGAGAGAGAGAGAGAGAAATGAAAAGGTCCAACCCATTTGAAGTCTATGGGAATATTTACGAAACATTTCATTGAACATTTTCCTTCAATTTTCTTGTTTTCATTATTATTCGAAAACATCGAAAAGACTAAAACCGGTACTAACTTTTACAAAATGAATTTAATGTTAAAGTTATTTTAGTATTTTCTAGCTTGTCTTATTTTCCTTTCACAAACACACAGACACACACACACACGCACGTACACACGCACACACGCACGCACACGCACACACGCGTGCGCACTCACACACACACATATATGGAAAATGCGAGCGAGAGAAAATATATTCTTAAGATTATAAACCTGGAAAAGTACAGGCCAAATTATTACATTTGGAAAAGTTCAGGACTAGGTAATCCAACTGGTAAAGTACAGAACAACAACATTTTTACTTAAAATACTGCAGCTAAGAATAAAATTTCAAATAAAATATTTAGACTTATAAAATATTAGCTTTTATGAAATTTTAAAATTTTATCCAAAGTTATTCTATTTTTTTATTAATTGTTACTTGTATTAAAAAAATCAATTTAAATATATTTTGCACATTAAAAAACTTCATTTTTAAAAATTATTAATTAATAATTAGAAATTTGAAAATAGTTTATAAAATATAATAGTAGTACATAGTTAGTATAATAAATAGGATAATACAAAAATTAGTTATATATTACAGGAAAATCTACCTATAACAACAAACTCATAGTAAAATTTGCTGCCATTATTACCTAAGTTGTTGCCAAGTCTTCACATTTTTAGTCTTGACCCAATGCCTATTTTTTACATTATGAATTTGCCTACCATAAATACGATTCTACTTTGCATAAAACTTTAACTATATTGATACATCTGGCTCTCATTTTTTAAGTATTCTAGTGTGTCAATATTTTAACAAGATGATGGTTATCCTTTGTAATAATTACCCTGTATGTTTCCAGTTTAATAATCTGAAGAATATTATTTCTCTTGCTCGTATTTTTCCATGTGCTCCATGTTTTTTCAAGGCTACGCTATAATGCTAATTAATAATGTTTCAAATAATAATTTAAGAAAATTGAATAATAAATATTTAAAATTGAATAATAAATTTAATAAACTTCTAAATAATATTTTAATTGCTTTTATTTTGTGAATGAGTTATTATGATTATTAAATTAAAAGAAAACGTTCTGTTGTGTCTGGGGAGAGTCATTCTCTTTTAGTGCCTTATAATTAAACACATTCACCGGTAAAATTTACACTCATTTATGTCTTTATTTCTCTAAAATTTTCGTTGCGTCTTGCAAACTTTTCAATAGTTGTAAATGAGTAGAAATTTTTCCGGTGAGTTTATTAAATTATAAGGAACTGAAAGAGAATTACTCTGCCCAGACAGAACAGAATATGCTTCAACATAATGAATCTTGCCAAATCCCAAAACAAAGTTTCAATCTAAAAAATAAACATAAGAAGAAGAGCACTTTATTTACATTGATCCATTATAAAATTGAAATTGAAAATTTACAGGGGTTACCACCGACAACCCACTTGCAAATTCAGGATGGGGAGGAGGTACAAATGTCAGGTGGGTGATATCAAATTCTGGTGGGGGTTTCTTTAAAACTTCATTTCATAAGATTGCAACCATGAAATTCTTCGAATTAAGCTCTACCATTTAAGCTTGTTTTTTTTAATAAAAGTAGTTAATTATACTTAAATCTAATTTCTTGCCTTGATTATATTTTTTTTACGTTTCTATATTTAAGAGATGAGGAAAAATTGCGCATTATCTACATTATTTACATTTGACAGATAGAAGAGAATATGACCAAAAAATGCGTGTACTCCATCCCAGGCAGCTGTGGTAGATTATGCAAAGACGAAACATGCGGCTCCCTCGAAATAAGGGTAGAGGAACATCACAAAGCTGTGACACGAGGAGATATTGGTAAATCGGTTATAGCAGATCGTGTATGGAAAAATGGAGATCACATTCCCCTATGGGATGAAGTTAAAATAATAGATAGAGAACACCACTGGAAAATTCGAAAACTAAATGAAGCAGCTCATATGCTAGGACACAACAACCTCCTAAGCAGACCGAGTGTAGATATGAACAGCATATGGGAACTGGTATTAAGGAATGATGGGAACATATTAGATTACAAGCCCTAAAATTCACACAATAATTGCCCACGGGTATATCGCGCAGTGGTTAGGAATGCGGACTACTAATCCCAAGATTCCGCGTTCTATTCTTGGCAGTGATCTGAATAATAATAATAATAATAATAATAATAATAATAATAATGCTAAGAATGATAATGATAATAACAACGTCGAAAAATACCTTAGGAATGAGAACCTAGGTTCGAAATTTCCGCAAGACGCCTGATAAAGGCTGGAGTGTATATCAGCCATAACGTTGTGTTAACAACAAAGAAGATGAGGATAAATATCCGTCAAGTGTAAATAATATAAATAATGTTGCATAGCTTTTTATGATATTTTACCTCACAACTTTTGGATACATAGTTTTGTTGCAAGGGACCAAAACTATAAAATTCCTCATACTTTCTTCTATGATTGAAACTAAGATAAATATATTTTACTTTTAAAATAATTAAATTATTTTCATCTAAGCTTCATTGGAGGCGTCTCATAGAGGGACTAGTCCTCTTCAAAAAAGCTAACAGTTCTCAATTTGGTTAACAACTGAATTGGCGATAAAGCTCTGAAAGATGGTGCGTGTGAGTAAATTGCAGCCGTAGGAATATTATTCAACTAATACTGTACTTGAATAATTCTTTGAGATGTCTTCAAAACTGAGAAATTCCTGTCAATTTCAATTTGGTTCAGAAATGAATTAGCGACAAAACTCTGAAAGATGCTGCGTGTGAATAAATTGTGACCTTAATAATATTATTCGACTACTACCGTAGTAGAGTGGTTCTTTGAAAAGTCTTAAAACCTGAGAAATTCCTGTCAATGTAACTACTACGATTCTGTTGCTCGTTGCAGGAATTACGGGAGTGTTTTTACCTGATATAATTGCATTAGTTAATACAGATGAGGTAATTAAACTAATTGCAATTTAGCAATGTCATTGCTAATTTTGTTTCCTTACCTTAATGATGCCGGTGACATATATTACAAGTACCCTTATGGAAAGTATTCATAGAAAGGAACAGAACTATATTATCACACATAAATTTGAGAAACAAACGCTCATAATTCTTTTCTTTTAAAATTTCCCTGCATGAGATTGATAACATGAAATTTCTTCCTCGAATTAAGCTCTACCATTTAAGCTTAATTAAATGTTCCTGGTCCCACTCACTAGTCAGTTATACCGTTATGCTTTTTTCTTTGCACCACTTTCCTTAATCTTGCTTTCTTTGAAAAAATAGTTGACGCATTTTTCCTCAGGCTGTTCACTACTACTACTACTACTACTACTACTACTACTACTACTACTACTACTACTACTACTACTAATAATAATAATAATAATAATAATAATAATAATAATAATAATAATAATAATGATAATAATGGCAGAAATTCAAAAGATAGTGCTCATGAGAACTGCTCATATCCTACGCAAAATACTTTCTATGTAATCTCAAGTTTTAAAACAAACATAATTTTCGTATGTTTTTGTTAGACATTCACTAGTAACAACACTAAATACAAAACCAAATATATGGCACACTTGGCATAACAACATGAACTTCCAACCTGTTGTCTCTTGAGGTATCTGGATGAGACTTGGAGCCAACTTGTACAAATGTAAAGCAAAAATCAAACATAATAATAATAATAATAATAATAATAATAATAATAATAATAATAATAATAATAATAATAATAATAATAATAATAATAATAATAATAATAATAATAATAATAATAATAATAATAATAATAATAATAATAATAATAATAATAATAATTATAATAGAAACAATTCCTATCATAGTAGGTGCATTAAGCATGATAAAAAAAATATTCAGACAAATACATAACAAAAACACCAGGACTTACAAACACATATAACATACAGAAAATTGCACTACTAGCCACTGCACACATCCTACGCAGAACACTTTCCATACAATAACCATCAGAGCATCACAACAAATCACAGCACATACCCAAGGCACACAGAGCTGCGCTCGGTAGTGAAGTGAAAGCACGCTATAAAAATAAAACTACTGAATAATAATAATAATAATAATAATAATAATAATAATAATAATAATCCTTATGCTGCCGCGGATATATTTCAATGCTTTTCATATTTATTTGCAATTAACTACAGTAGATATGAACATTAATATGCTGTTCGCTGGTGTGTCTTATCTGAAGAAAAACAACTTCTTTAAGACGAATGCTCATAATACCCTCTATTCTTTAGTGTTAGGGAATCCTGGGATATCTGGGATTTTGTCGTCGTTGTGTCATATCAAGCAGAGGCATCCGTCAAGAGATGGTGGCTCTCGTTTATATCTTTAGCAAGCAAGTTGTTTGTTTTTCTACGCCGATAACTGTCAACTGATAACGTCACATTCACATTAATCGTACGAAACTAATGAACTGTCATAGCAAACAATAATAACACGCTTTGTACAATGAGGTAAGGAGAAAAATATCTAAATGAAAATCTGAAAAATCATTGGCTGATATCTACGAAGCTTTAAATAATTTCACACGTGGTAGAAAGAATCTTTATTTTGAAACGTGTATTAATATTATTGTCACGGATTGTAGCATGACACCATGACAGCTCGTTAATTAGCTGGAAATAAGACATGGACAGGTTTCAAAGCTAATAGTGAAGCAATATCCCCGGAAGTATAGCAAGAAACATGGTGCAGGAAATAGAATAGGTTAATAACCAAAAATGATAGGAGGGGGGGGGGTCTTTGCTGTTTATTTACGCTTTCCCTACAATATGGCTTATGTTTATTTGCTGGATTGATTAAAGGTGATTGCGATCCTAGATAGTCTTTCTGATGTTTACCATGATTTTTAACAAATTCAAGGATAATACAATGTACGTGCAAGAGATATATGTGCTGGGCACAAAATTGAGTCTATGAATTATAATTCCTGTTGAAATACGTTCCCTTAGGGGACTCTTCTCGTAAATAATACAGATGCTTTCAATAGGTTAGCTTATTTTTTCCGGACACAGGGGACTTCCTCTTACACTTATTGTTGATGCATTTTTCTCAAAATTGAAAAAAAAAACACGCTAGAAAAAGTTATTATAATAAAAGTAGCTGAAGAAAATGAAGACACAAAGAATTTATGTGAACTCTATATTGAAAAAGAAATTGAATATAAAACGGTAGATATATTGATGTTATTTTTTTGTTCTTCCTCCTTATGAAGAAGACTGGATATATAGATATTATCTTAACGTTATATCTTGAAATGGCTTATATATATATAAAAGAATTGAAAAGATCTAAGTCACATGTTTTTAAGACTCGTTATAGTTTACATATAGTTTGAAATCCGATTAAATACAATATTCATTCGAGAATACACGAAATATTCGCTAGACTGATTCGTCTGCTTCTATATAGACAACATTCTTATTAATGATATATAAGTTCAGCATATAGCACATACATACTAACACACACTCATACGTACACGCACACATGTGTATACATATATATATATATATATATATATATACATATATGCATGTATGTATGTATGTATGTATGTATGTATGTATATATATATATATATATATATATATATATATATATATACAAATATACATACATGCTCACATACAAACTTAAATACTTACATACATATTCTGATTGAGATGTACATGTATGATTGAGTAGGTGTACGTCTGTGTGCGCCTATCTGTACATGCGCATAATTGTGTGTTTATACATTCGGGTATGCATTTGTTTATGTGTCACATCCTATTACTATCCTGCACATGAATTCCCGAAGAATTCGGTTGATTCATTCATTCGACTAAATTTTCTTATGTGATTTCCGCAGGTAGATACAACACTACGTGTTCTGTTTTCTAATCGCAACTAACGTTGTACTTCAAATCCCCCACCCTTCTATTATTGAAGGATTTTCTAGTAACTATATTGAGCCCCAGTGTTGGAAAATCACGAGCGCAATAGATAAAATGTTATTTTGTAAATGCCTAATTTCTCGTTGAATGATCTATGATTGGATACAGATTGATGAATGCTCTTTGGATGTCAATAGTAGAATAAATTTGGCTAGTTGCAATTTAGAAGATTCATTTTCCATTCCACATTAACAAACAATGTATTCTGATGATGAAGGCAAATAAAAATTTTGATGGGACTCACGAAGGTGACATCTTTGAAAGTAATTATGTAGTGGTTCGTTTCAGCAAAAGTAAAACAGGGGAGATTAATATTACGTACCACGATTCTTAGTCAACTGAATAAAAGTAAAGAACTGACCTGCAGAGAAACAGATGCAACGCCAAGAGACTCGATAGATTTATTGTTGACACTGCCAACAATAAATACTGGGGAGCAGTAGCTACTCTCCTGCCAACTTATCAGGCATGGTCATCTTCTCAGTGGTGGTCATTAGGATTTCTGGCTATACAGAAATATTGGCTTGTCCGGAGAGTTCGCACCGATTTATAGTAGCTTACCTTTCGACCTATTTTAGAACATGGTTGAGACCATTTAGAGCACAGTTTAAGCTATATTTTCGTGGAAGAAGGTTTATGTTCCTATAACCCTTATGTTCCTGTAACCCTTTAAAAATGGTAGATAAGAAAGTTCATTTTCGGCACTTGATGCTTTGGGAACCAGACAAAAATTGGTGCAGCTCGGCTGAGATATGTTACCCCACCCTCCATATTCACCAGATATTGTTCCGTCGGATTTTCACTTATTCAGGTAGGTCTCTACAGAATAGCCTTAATGGTAAGAATTCAATTCCTTGGATGATGTAAAACGATACCTTGATTAATTCTTTGCCATTAAACCACCTCAATTCTGGGAAGAGGGTATTTTCAAGTTAAAGGAAAGATGGAGACGCATTGAGCAAGACAATGGTTCATATTTGGTTGATTAAAAATGTAATAGCAAGTATTCATTGTCCTTTTTCTCTCCTTTAAATATCGGCACGAACTTTCAGGACAACCCAATAGATTAGTGTTGAGCAGCAAGACAATAAGGTTTAGTAATGTATACTGAAATGTTCAATGTAGTTCTCGGTTATATTTTAAACTTTCACCTCAATGTCGACGTAAAAGTGGCCGATACTTCAATGAAATGTATATGACGCGTTATATTAGCGTAGGAAGTGTCGGAATATTCGACAGGGAACAAGATTCGCAAGTATTATCAAAGTGTCACAGCGTGATACATCGTTAAAAGGGAAGATTTATGAATTGACAGTAGCTTCCATCCGTGTGTCGTCTACACCTTCATAAGACCTAAAATCCACTCAAAAAGATTTGGACGACCTAGATTAATGTAAAGTGAGATAGATAACGCAATGCGATCGAACGTTGGAACACATGATTCTCAAAAACATTTCGTTAACAATAACACATATCTGAGTGATTACACGGTGCTATAGTGTAATTAGAAACAGTCTTGTGATTCAGACCTCACCGTCCACCGACTGCCTGACTCTTACTGGAATGCTCCATAATAATACATCAGATGCACCGTATAGACAGTTATAAATAAAAATAGACGTTGGCTCCTAATCGTAAAAACTAATAAATCTCAGAGATATTTATTTAAATTTCTTGAAAATCTTCTTTTTGCGATATGCTCATAATGGCAGCCAGTATTTTTTATTGCTTTCATTAACTAAGAGACAAATTTTAATTCACTGAGATTTCCCCTTATCTATTCTGTGTGTCATTTACTACATTATCACACATATAAATCAAATAATTTGCGCAGTTAAACTCCTCGTGAGCTACTTTAGTTTACTCACTTGTTTGAGTTATGCAAATATTAAACTAAGTATTACAGACTTTCATCTATTATTTTGTTTTTATCGTATGCCGATCAAATGAAAGCATTATACGAGCATGAGACGTTTTGGCGCAGTTGTTATGGAGCCACCTATTTGGCGCAGTTGTTACGGCACCGCTTATTTGCCGTCTCTGATATAACCCTGACTCAGTTGGCATCACATGTTTTCATATTGCCCCGGTTTCACTCGCTTCAATGTCTCTCATTCTCTCTCGGTGCATGTGTCACCATTCAATTTTACTTGTATATATGTGAAATGTCTCTCTTTATCAACCCTCTCTATCTCCGTTTCTATTTCTTTCAATCTCTTTATATGTATTCTTTTATTCGTTTACTTGTTTTAGTCATTTGATTGTTGCCTTGCTGGAGCAACGCCTTGAATGACTTAGTCAAGCAAATCGACCCAAGGAATTGTTTCTTAAGTCTAATACTTATTCTATCGGTCTCTTTTGCTGAACCGCAAGATTACAAGGGCGGAAACACACCGACAGCGGTTGCCAAGTAGTGGTGGGAAACAGAGTCACAAAGACACACACATACATAGGATGGGTTTTTTAGTCTTAGTCTAGCATACCAACTCACAAACCTTTGGTCTGCCAGAGACTATAGTAGTAGACACCTGCTCAATGTTCCAGGCACTGGGACTAAACCCGGAACCATGTGGTTGGGAAGCACACGTCTTTGCACACAGCCACATCTTCGCCTATGTGTAAATTTATGTGCGTTTGTTGATGTCCGTGCGTGTGTATGTTTGTGTGGGTGCCGCCACACAAACCCTCACCGAGACAGTTTGAATGACCAGTCAGCTGTGAGTTTCGCTCGAACAGCCAAGACGATTTGCCGCATTCCGCAAAACAGATATAGCGCTTTGTCAGCAAAATACAAAGCTAATGTCTTACCTTCAATAACTTGAGTATATTATCACTAATATACGAATGTAGGCGAGGAGACGAGGAACAATAATTCGCTTGTAAAGGTCAACACTTTGAATGACGCCATTACTATGCATTGCTGAAAGAAACGAAGATTATATGGAATATATATATGTACATACATACATACACACACACACACACACACACATATATATATATATATATAATATATATATATATATATATATATATATATGCAGTTTCCAGATTGAATTGTTTCCTAAATTATCTCATGTTATAATTTCGCAAGCAGTTAAGAAGAAATAGGAGTGTACTAAAATCATGTATAGTTATTATCTGCAACAATGCAATAGCTGTAGTCTGGAAAAAAAAGTTTAGTGTAATTACAGACACTTGTGCACAAGAAGCAACACATAAAACTCTATCAAAATAGAGAAAGGAAAATTGCTTCTTACATTGCTAACTTTGATGTATGCTGCCGTAGATTTAATGTAAGAGGAACGTTTAAGAAACAACAATTCTGGGTAGCCGATGGTACTGATGCATGTGATGGTACGTTCATGCCAGTAACTGCTAATAGACAATCGGTTAATATAGAAGAAACCATGAAAGGAGATTTTTTTAAATCAAAGCAATTATGTCGATTGTTAGATAAACGGATGTGAAGCTTATAAAACACCTCATCGTTTAATTGCCCCAACTAACTTTACGTATATACATATATATATATATATATATATATATGTATATATATATATATATATATATATATATATATATATATATATATATATTATATATATATATAAATCAAAGAGCTGTGGAGGAACAGTAGGTAATCAAAGACATCAAACAGAACCCAAAAGTGTTCTATTCTTATGCAAATAAGCATAGAACCACTGTCTCACCCATTGGGCCATTGATTGATGATAACGACATTCCCCAACACGATGCTAAAGAAATGGCAGAAATACTGCAGAAACAATATTGCTCTGTCTTTAGTGTTCCCACTGATATTGACGTAAGAGAAGCGAACGAAGTTGACTCTCAACATAAAATCTCAGACATAACCTACACTGCCACTGACATCATAGCAGCCATAAATGAGGTCAAATACTACTCTGCTGTAGGCCCTGATAGATTCCCCGATAGTCTCCTGAAGGAATGTAGACATTCCTTGCAATCCCTCTGACCAACCTCTGGAGAAATTCGTTAGACGCAGGTTATATACCGAAACAGTTTCTATCCCAGTCGGTCATCCCGGTTTTCAAACACGGAAACAGATCCCTCGCACTCAACTATCGCCCAATCTCACTCACCTCCCACATCATCAAAATGTTTGAAAGAGTGTTAAGATCAAGGATAGCAGACTTCCTGGAGAGCCACAAACTCCTAAATGCAAATCAGCATGGCTTTCGCTGTGACAGGGACTGTCTAACACAGCTCTTACACCACATTGAAGATGTACTCAAAGCCTTGGGAACAGGTTCGAACTCTGATGTCATATACCTTGACTTCAGTAAAACGTTCGACAGGGTAGACCATAATATCCTACTCTCAAAATTGGCAAATGTTGGAATCCGTGGAAAAGTTCTACACTGGATCAAGTATTTCCTGGCGAATAGAACACAACATGTTGTAGTTCATGGAGTCCACTCAATCCTAGCAAAAGTCACCAGCGGTGTCCCCCAGGGGACTGTCTTGGGTCCGCTACTCTTCATAATCTATATAAACGACCTTTCCAGTGTCGTACATTACTGCAAAGTGAAAATATTTGCTGATGACACTAAGCTCCAGCAAATCGTCAATGAAGAAGCAGACCGAACTCAACTCCAGTCTGATCTATATGCTGTGAGTCAATGGGCAGACAGAAACAAAATGCAACTGAACGAGGGAAAACTTGAGCTGATGCATTTTGGAAGAAATTCCTCACTAAAACAACCATACTCTCTTCCTTCAGGGGAACCGCTCACAGCCTCTAACAATATCAGAGACCTGGGTGTAATTGTTGATGACGATCTCAGTTGGAGTGCACACATCAACAAGAAGGTCGATATAGCTCGTAGGATGAGTTCCTGGATCTTAAGAACTTTCCGGTCCAGAGAACAAGGTGTCATCATACCACTTTTCTCCTCCTTTGTACGGCCACACCTCGAATACTGCTGCCCACTGTGGTCTCCCCATACTAGACAAAACATCTCGAGGATTGAATCAGCCTAGTGAGCACTCACTAAACGAATTGAAGGCATGGCTGCTCTCGATTATTGGGATCGCCTTAAAGCCTTGAAACTCTACTCTCTCCAGCGGCGCCGTGAGCGGTACATCATTTGTATGATGTGGAGAATATACCGCCAACTTTGCCCAAACGACCTGAACATTAGCTTCAAGGTTCACCCAAGACTGGGACCACGGGTCATACGTTCCCTGCCCAATTCAAGATCACAGCATACATGTACACTACACCATAATTTATTTTCCTCAACAGGCCCTGCCCTCTTTAACATTGTC
>NC_043004.1:85463173-85468173 GCF_006345805.1 Octopus sinensis
TGTTTTTTTATGTAAGATGTTTATAGTATGGATTACGTTTAGTGTATGGATTTTGACTATTATTTTTAGCAGGCTCTTTTATAATCTACTGACTCTTTCGTCGTATCGATTATACTGGGCGCTAGGCATTAATGTACAACTACCTGAAGTGTTTCTAGAAATTTTCCTTTTTCAAATGAATATGACTTACCAGGTGAAGGCGCGTGACCTAGTGGTTATGGTGTTCACTCGCCATCGTAAGATAGTGCTTTCGATTCATGGGCCAAGAGGTGCATTGTGTTTACGAGCAAAACACTTTTTCCCTTTTGCTCCCACACACATAGCGGCAAGTGAGTGCTATTAATTGCTTGGAAGATAATTCTACGGTGGTCTGGCGTTCAGTTTAGGGGAGGGTCAGTTCTAGAATCTTTATCAGTTGTACAGCACAGGTATTGGACAACACTCCGTCCTTATGAGTCCTCAATGTCATAAAGTCGTTTATATTGACCTATTTTATTGAATTATACAATCCTAAATCACCGCTTAAATTTTAAAAAAAATGGAAATGATGTCTTTCTTACATATCCAGGAATTGTAAACGCAGCATGCGAAAATTTCAAGTTAGAGTTGTTCCTAGATATGTTTAAATGTTTAATGTTTGTCAAAGTACTAACGGCAAGTGAAGGTGCAGAAATACGAGTGAGAATATCAAAAAATTGACACAAGACAACTGATCTCGCAAAAAGTGATAGAAGATTGCTAACGTTTAATTAACCTAATATAGGATTATGAAAAACCTGAAAATAATATAAATGTATAAGCATGTCGACTTATCACAAGCAAACAAGACCCAAACAAGGCGTGTCTACTTATGACAAAACAAACAAGGCCCAAAACGTGTTATGGTTTTGGCGAGTTTCACTTCAAAAGGGACTGCCCCTTTAGGAATAATGTTTTGTTTGTGGAAGAACGGGTAATAACGAGTTGCAGTGTTGGGTGAAAAAAGGAAAAGGGCAACAAAATGTTTCAGCAGGTTCGATTCCTGACCGAAGTGACCCCAGATGTAACATTTCATGGGAAGATGTTCAGATCGAAGGCCTGTATATCAGAAAATACAACGAATCTGTTTGGTACAGATTGGATGGAGACAGTTCATTTGTGGGATTTGCCAATAAGTACTTTCTTTAATAATGTGAATGCGTCGCATGCCAGTTCGAAGAAGGCATGTGGGAAGTTAAAAATGAAATTTAAAAAAATACATCGGGAGAACTTGGTACGTGTACGAAAAAAAAGTGAAATTCCGACTAAAAGAAAATTGCCGTTCCGGTGTTCAAACTAACGAGAGCTGTGCCTTTTGCGGCACTGAATCAATTAGTAAAAGAATTGAAAAGACTTGAGAATATTGCTGTAATTCGATAATTAGACTATTCGGAATGGACAGCAGCAACTGTGTACATTAAAAAGAAAAATATCAAAATAAGTGTCAGCGCCTATCTTTCGACGATATTTAATGAATGTTTGAAAACTTATAACTAACCGTTACCAAGTCCAGAGGAGGCTTTTGCAAACCTTAATAGAAGCAAACTCTTTTCTAAATTGGATTTATCAGAATCTTATTTACACCTGCAGGTAGACGAAGAACCTTCTAGTCTGTTAACGATAAACACGCACTAAGCGTTCTACAAGTTTACCCGACTTCGTTTCGGAAGAAAAGTAGCACCTACGATTTTTCAACACATTATGGATACAATGTTAGTGGACTGTGAATTCGCAATTCCATACCTGGATGATATATTAATTACAAGTGAATCTTCTGATTGAAAAAATAAGAGCTTACAGTTTCACACTGAGGAAAGTGCGAATTTTTCTTACTTATTTAGGATAAATTATTGACAGGAATAGACGACGACTGGACCCGTCGAAGGCACTCGCAATTAAAGATATCTCTCCTCCAACTAATATTTTGATCCGAAACTAAAAATAATTGTAGCCTCAGATGCTAGAGAGTCTGCGATCGAAACAGTAATCTTACATAGTTGGAAAATAGTAATGTAAAACCGATCACACATGTGTCACATGAATTACTATCGGCGGAATAAAAATTACAGCCAGATTAAGAGGCACTAGCCATTATCTTTGCAGTCATATATTGTAAGAGGTCGTAGGAATTATTGAATAGAGATATCGTTGAGTGCTTGTTGAAGATGCACAGTTGGAAAGTAAGACGGCTCTCCGTCGGTTCCGACGACGCAGGTTCCAGTTGATCTGATCAATGGAACAGCCTGCTCATGAAATTAACGTGCAACTGGCAGAAACGTATACCCTTAACGTAGTGCTCGGGAGGATTCAGCTTGACGCAGAGTCAGACAAAGCTTACCCTTTGAGATACAGAAACGGAAACAGGAAGAAAGAGCGAGAGAAAGTTGTGGTGAAAAAGCACACCAGGGTTCAGCACCACCCTCTGCCGGAGCCTTGTGCACCTTTAGGTGTCTTCGCTCACAACACCCGGTCTGGGAATCAAAACAGCGATCGTACGACAGTGAGTCCGCTGCCCTAACCACAGGGCCATTGTGTCTCCATAGTTGAAGAGTAATAGGAGAACATCAGGAACGTTTGATGTCCTAAGAGTTCAGATATATCAGTGAAGATGAGAAGTCGTACGTCATATCACGATTCAAGGGGGTTGCAATCCCTATTTGGGAAGGAATGCTGTATTAAAATATTCGGCAAGTCTAGATTCATTGCAAGGATTTTGAGAGATACAGTGAACGCTTCAGCTTGTTTGGTAAGGCGGGAGCATTTGTTTCACATTCATTGTGTATCTGTGTAAATATTGTTGTTAAAGGAAGATAAAGGCAATGTTTAAGCCGATAGCTTTAGTAATAACATTAACTTACTAATTACACTAATCGTATTTTAGTGATTGCAATTGATGCTGCTGTTTGCTGCAAGCAATTTGAAACTAACCTCTGGTTGTTATCTATGATAAACGTCAACATTTTATGGACATTCTGCTAGATTATAGCTAGACTATAGGCAATACGATTTACGCATGAGGGCACAAGAAGAGATTGCAAAAAAGACGTATTGATATTGGTGTCTGCATACGACGGATGTGATTTGTAATTTCACTTGCTATAAAATTAGAAACTGCCTCATCCTTTGGACATTTTATGTCAAATATCATAGATGGTATTTTTTCTGCATGGTTCAAACTATCAGATCGATATGATTATTGTATAGTAGAAATACAAACAAAACATCACTCCTTCAAACGGGAAATAGTCAAGATAAACACTGTAAACTATGAAGAGACAGTTGGAATTGTATTTTTGGAAATAAAAAGAAAAAGCAGTTATATATGAATGTATATATACATATATAAGTACCTGTATTTATGCGTAAATAATATATATATATATGTGTATGTATTTATATATATAAATATATAATATATACACATATATACGCACACAGGAGGAGACGCATATACACAGACATTTGTGTGTGCCTATGTATATACATGTATATATGTGTTTATGTATATATATGTATATTATTCCTGAAACGTAATCCAATGCAAACCTCATATGCATGAGATGTGATATAAGAAACATTGCATATTAAAAAACCATCTCATGAATGTTAACAAAGCATCGATATTTACACAGAGGCCAAGGTAATGTTACTAAATATTTACAATTGCTCCATTATCCTATCGGATTATATTTTACTGCCACAAATAGAATATATAAATCTTTCGTTAAAACTATCACATAAAACAACAATACAAAATATTTAAACGCAGTAAGATTGAAAACATTGTCCGACACTTTTAATAACCTGATAGAGAAATCTATTAACTATAAATGATATTTTCTAATTCGTATGCAATGGAAAAGAACGTATAAAATATGATATGTTAGTAATAAATGGTTAGATAATCTTTATAAATGGACAAAACATAAAGATGGCGGCCATATTTGTTAAATAGCTGTTTGTATTGAAACCTTACGACCTAGCTATTTCTGGTAAGCTCATAATCCCGTCTTCCGCAAATGTATCTGATCTGTAATAATATACGAAGTCTCAAACATTAATTTTGCCTTTCTTCTATTTCTGCTGCTTCAACTTCTTGAAGTTCTACGGCTTCCACTCATCTCCTTCTCCTTCTTCTATATTATTATTATTGCTATTATTATTATTTCCCTTTTAATCTGCCTGTTTGATACAATCACTTGCCAAGATACACTCAGCTTTTTAGGGCGAGTCAACGAAAAGAGATGCTACAGTATGGAAACTTGGATAGGGGAAATGGCAGTAGCGAAATATCTTCGTGTAATACAACACAGACATTAAAATTCCTCTCACCACATAGCTATAATGCTCCTCCACTACTTCTGCTCGTGATTAAAGTTGCACATATCGTTACCTACAAAGGAACATGCTAAACTGTTTAAGGTCAAATAACTTACAAGTGAATCTGTAGTATCGACTAGAATATTTTGATGTACACCATCTTTTATACCAAGATAAACATGCACTTCCGAGCAGTTACGACCAGAAACCATTTGAGCCAGTGCCTGTTACTGTATCAAGGCATTGCTAGTGCCTGGTGCTGCATCAGGGTATTGGTACCGTATCAGGACTTATTGTTATTATGATTATTTACTCTTAATCTGCGTATTTGTTACAGTCACTTACCGATACACACCCAGTGTCCTAAGGCGTGTGAAGGATAAGAGAATTTACAGTATGCAGTCCCTATTTCTTCCTTGTATTTAAGATTTTTACTCACTGTTTCCAAGGCTACGCCAATTATTTGAACTACTGCCACCTTTTTCATCGACCACAATTGCTTAACTTCCCACGCTAACCTATGATCCAGCATCGTTTGATTTCTTTCTCCATTAACACTGTCTGTTTCATGTTCTCTATCTCGTTTCACGCCAATAGAGATATTGAAACTTTGGTGTAGTGATTATTGCAAAGAACTCGATCGGTCATGTTGCCATGAAAAT
>NC_043004.1:85470673-85475673 GCF_006345805.1 Octopus sinensis
TGTAGTAATATGTCTCATTTAGAACATATACATACGTACATACATACTTACATATATATATATATATAATATATATATATATATATATATATATATGTATGTATGTATGTATGTACACGTACACACATATATATATATATTGGTATCTCTATGAAATTGTTGCAAAGAACCGTTCTAAAACAAGTCCTTTCATGAAAAATTCATGTTATTCCATGGCATCAATGGAAATGAAATTATTAATATAATTGAACAGATGCAAGAAGCAATATAATTTAATACATCATAAAGCTTATGTTACATCAGAGTAGCAGATTAGTGCAGCCGAAACAACTTCCATATTAACAATATTATCCTTACTCATATATCTCCTTTATCTATACGAAAATGCATGAATAATATACTATCGTTCACATTTATGCCCAGACACAATATTCCTGAATAGGTTTATAATTATAGAGACACATTATTTGTATAAACAGAATACGCTATGTATTCTGCTCATAATTTTGGAAATATAATTACTCGGCTTTAGATTACATGAAAGTATATTATGCAATGTACTTATAAATAAATGTACTAATATTAAAGCCAAAATAAAAGAAAAAAAACAATGATGTGCTTTGAGATATGCGTTCTTTAAAAACCGTTTTTTTTTCCTTTATACTTTTGTCTAAATGTTACACTCCGATACCAACTAACTCTATTAGAATTTTTTAGAATGTTTTATTTGATCCTGTCATCTGAGAGTAGCTGTCATATTATGCTCCATATCTCTAGTTACAGCACTTTTGAGACATTTACCAACTATACGTAATATATAATTTCAGAATATTACAAGATTTCATCTTCTTCCATAACTGATAGCACAGCATATGAAATATTTACTAACATTAATAATAACAACAATAAATACATATTGCTTTCGATATAGATTTTTGTCACTGATATAAATTTATACGTTTAGAAAGTGTTCCAGAAAAAAAGTATGCCTGTCTTGTAAATCGTTAGAAGTTCAAGTTTATTTCGAGAAGCTATATAGTACGTGGTTCCCATTTACAGAAGAAAAAGAAAATATATACGACGTTTTGCTACAACCATATTGCCGCCGCCTAATTGGCGCTCTATAATTGGCGCCGCCTAATTGACACTGCCTAGCTGGTACTGCTGAATAAAGCAGACTTATTTGACTTCAGCCAATACAATGTTTCTCTCGTTTTAGTGTTTCTTTCGTGCGCTGTCTCATTTCTCTGATCTCTCTCACTTCTCTTTCTTTATCTCTGTGAGCATTTAATTATGTTTATTAGTTGGCATCCTTTCTGGCTCGGGAGACAATGGAGTTGCGCATGAAGTAGTCTAGTCCGGCTTTTATATTTCATGTCCTGATACATTTCCTGCTGTGGCTGTGTAGTCCTATCCTGGACAAACACTCCCTCTGGCAGGTACCGCAAATGTAGCGAAGACTGTTCCTGACTGGTTGTAGTGCCATAGTCTCTCGTTTACGCCTCTTCCTTTCTTTCCATTTCTCATCTCTCTCTCTCTCTGTCACTCCTTTGTATTCCCTCTTTTATGGTACGTCGCCATTCTCCACGGTTGCCGGCAGCTGCCTCCCATATTATGTTTATATGTATGTGTAAATCAGTCGCTTTCTCTCTGTCTCTCGTTTTCTGTCTCACTCTCACTCCCCCTCACGTTCTCCCCCCTCTCTCTGTCATATTTCTGGATGCGTGTGTATTTCCTCCACTGCCAGATTATAATGTCGTTAAAGCTATGCCACGTTGTCAGCATCCAAACAGCTGCGCCGAATCGTTTCATTTTGAATATGAAAGTATGAATGGATATTGTGAACTTCATATTATCATAGTTTATGAGCTCTAGGTTATGCCTTACTTAAAAGACCGATGCTGCTTAAAATGCCCGCCAGCCGTGACAATTCTGCAAATTCGGTTGTTTCTTGCTATTTCTAATAGATTGGATCTAAGATAGCATTATCTAATGTGCCCACTATGTAACTGCTAAGGTTATACCTGAGACATTTGGCTGTTCTTTCTAGCACATCATACAGATGTGTAAGTCTATGTTACAGCCTTAGCAAATCGGTTGCCTGTCGGGAATCGAAACTACAACATCTGATTTTCTTAGTCGGAATGTGGTTCTGTTTTCTAATGATACCGTTTAATTATTCGACAGTTCTAGACAGTTCGTAAGTTAGCATAATTATTGACAATAAGAACTTTCATATCGAGACAGATACAATTATTCCACAACATAACACATTAATATGGAGTAATGTTAAATAAAATAAGTTAATTTACGTATTTAACAGCGGGATAGGTATTATCCATCTGATGTTGACAGCAAGTGCATATTCCTTACGACAATTGAACGTTTTCAGAGAAACAAATAAAATTGCTTTGTTGTACATATCATAGTGTCAATATTATCAAATTCTCTAACATTGCTAAGCACATACATTCGTCTTTGTTCTACATATACATGAGTCACCGATGTACTAGCTGGTGTACCCGGTAATTCCCGGGGGTTAAGATGTTCTATTTAATCGCCTTATTACTATAATAAAAAAGCAATTCCGTTATAACTGTCACAATAGGTGTATTTTCCATCGCGAAAATGTCCCAAAAACTCTCAGCTTGAGGAGGGAGGCATTGTCGTTGGTTGGTGAGAGAGGTCTCCGGAAGTCGCGAGAGAGGTTGTCGGAGCTTGGCGAGAGAGACTGTCGGAGGCTGGCGAGAGAGACTTCGGAGGCTGGCGAGAGAGACTTCGGAGGCTGGCGAGAGAGGTTTTCGGAGGTTGGCGAGAGAGACTGTCGTAGGTTGGCGAGAGAGATTGTCGGAGGTTGGCGAGAGAGACGTCAGAGGCTTGCGAGAGAGACTGTCGGAGGTTGGCGAGAGAGACGTCAGAGGCTGGCGAGAGACACTGTCGGGGGTTGGCGGGAGACACTGTCGAAGGTTGGCGAGAGAGACTGTCGGAGGCTGGCAAGAGAGGTTTTCGGAGGTTAGTGAAAGATGTTATCGAACGTTGGCGAGAGAGACTGTCGGAGGTTGGCGAGAGAGGTTTTCGGAGGTTGGCGAGAGAGACTGTCGGAGGTTGGCGAGAGATGTTGTCGAAGTTTGGCGGCAAAGGTTGTCAGAGGAAGAGGCATCTTTGTTCCAAAATTTCACTCTCGGAGGGCTTCGTGATACACAATGTTTTTGGTTTTGCCGTTGGATGCATAGATGAATAAAGTTATAATATAACTGTAAAAATGCAGAATTATCGGAGTTACGAGCACTCAAAGTATGATCAAATTTAATTGAAAACCCTGCATGCATTGCCAGCATTTAGTCATTTGGAGATGTTGAAAATTGTCTATTAATGCAATGTCTAAATTAATTACAGCAATATGTATATAACTGTTTAGATATTGAAGTAGAATAGACGAGAGTAATTGTTTGATCTAGTAAATATTAAATATGAGGAATCGGGGACTTACTTGAGATCGCCGTTATCGCATTAGTACAGCTTATGAAGAAAAATACCCACTCGTACTCTTACTCGTCGTGGCAATTTAAAGGTTAACTTTACCAAGGGTAATTTATTAAAGCTAATATATAATTGTAGTATATATAAGCTCAAAAAAGTATATATGTATATAAATGTATGAATGAAGTCTTTATGTTTCAAATGAAGAAAGTGCAATAATAAGGTTAGCGCAAAAATATATATGTATATAAATGTATGACTGAAGTCTTTAAGGTTCAAGACTAAAATCAAGAAAGTTAAATGAGATTAAACAGTCCAAAACTGTGAGTAGTGAAATGCAAAATTAGGTCCGCTGATCAAAAGAATCAAATATTGATGGCTTCGCTAAAAACTGATAATTGTAAGTGCACGTGTTATGGGTTATTTCCATTGGATGTTTACATAAAATATATTATTTGTAGAAGATATAAGGATCCCTTCCATGGGCCCTATTAGCGATTTTTTTTTCAATAATCTAAGTATGTCAGGAGGTTTCTAGACATGAGTTACTCACGTGTCCAGTTACATCAAAGCTCCACAAACAAGCACACCCACAGACAGAATTTCCCACATGCAGTAAAGTGAACCACACTAGCGCTTGTAGCACTCGAATGTCAGAATGCCTCACCGATATACATATGCAGAGAAAATACACGAGGACCATTTGTGAAGTCTTGACTCCAATCGACATAGTACCATAGATTAGCTTTGGCTTGTAGTTATTTATATTATGCGTTTGAAATAGCTTTTTCACTAACGCATGACATAGATAACGCAGAAGGAATGCAGTAATCGGTAGATAGAACGATGAATGACAGATATCATTGTATACATGTTGTTAACTTGTAAACGGAAAAGATATCTAGATGTTCCTATTACGATAGTTAATTACTATTTTGTGGTTATGTGTCACCGAAGGTAAATTAAATTTGGTACAAATCGACGAGTTACGCAGATAAATTTATTTGTTGGTACTTGTAACATTATAAGACACTGAACCGACTGAATAGTTGACACGCCTGACAGAACGCTGAGCAGCATTTCATCCGTCTTTGCGTTCGGAGTTCAAATGTCACCAGGGTCGCTTTTACTTTTTATCGTTCGGAGTTGCTTAATAAGTATTTGGTTATTTCTTTCTCCGAACTTGTTGGACAAGTCAGGATTCTTCAGAGGCAGCCGTCCATTAGTGACATAACCGACTATCCCTGTCAATGTTATATAGAAATTCAATGTCGATTCAGACACTAATGTCTGGATATAAAGATTGCCGCTCGGTATAAACGTTACGCCCGTCATCAGTAATTACGGGTTATTTGTGATAACAGTGCTTGAGTTTACATGAAATTCTGCATATGTCTGATAGGAAGATTCAGTCATTATGCTGCTACCGGATATCAGAATCTTGGGAGCTTACGTATTGTGAGATCATGTAATGTGGCAGTTCTATCAACGACATAAATATGAGTGCTCTTATGCACCAC
>NC_043004.1:85480673-85500673 GCF_006345805.1 Octopus sinensis
CTGTTGTTTCTAGCACAAACTAAACCACCCTCCCTTTTCACTCTCACATGCATTGATGTTTTTTACTCTCATTAAACACTTTTTTATGGCATGATGAGGCTGAGGTAACACAAGGGTAGTCCATGGTGGAAGAAAAAATAAATTGCAATCTAAATTTTTACCCCCTCTCCCACTCACTTCGACACTGCAACCTGTTCACTGACAAAACCTTACGGACTACAATGTGAGGAGATAGTCAGTCACATGCAGCTTAATCCTTTCGTTACCAGCCCGGCTGAAACTGGCTCTGGCTCTGTAGTACAAATGTCTTGTTTTCATAAGTTCTGTATTAATATCTTCCACCAAACCTTAGTCACAATTTATGTGCATAACACTAGCTTAATTATAACTAAGTTATCTTACTAAATTCTTTGTTATATTTAAAGTAATTGAAAGACACAGAAAGCATCTGAAAATAAATACAGTAACAAAAAGGTTAAGTATAATTTTCTTTTCTTGGGAAACTACAATGGGCGATTTCAAAGAATCATAAATACACACACAGACATACGTGTGTATATATGTGTGTGTTACGTTACACAAGGCGTAGTATTTCTGGCAGGCTACAGTACATTTTCAGCTACCGACTACATATACATAAAAGCTCCTGTACTTATTGTTCTCTGCTACACTATTATTCTCATCTTCCAGAGTATTCCCATGGGATGGTTATATATGCAGAACTCCTTACAACTTAGGATAAATATAGTAATAACGTAAAAAAGTATTGTGGATGGAATCTTTATACGTTATTAACAAGGTATAACATTTCCTTCCAGAAGTCATTTTTGTTATTACTATATAAATAATGTGTGTGATTGTATATATGTATATATATATATATATATATATATATATATATATATATATATATATACATAAATAAAGCACACATACACACACACACATTTGTGTGTTGTATATATAAATAAATATGCACACATGCACACACACATTTGTGTGTTGTATATATATATATATATATGTATACACATAATATATATATATATATATATATATATATATATATATATATATATATATATAAATATGCACACATACACACACACATTTGTGTGTTGTATATATATATATATATATATATATATACGTGTGTGTATGTATACTTCTATTTTCGTTTTGCGATGTGTATAGTTCTATTTTCGTTTGTGTGTGTATACTTCTATTTTCGTTTCTCCTGATGTTTTCATTGTCTCACTTCATCTTCTCTAAATCTCTTCCAAGAATTTTATTAAAATATCAATATATTACGAAACTAAATAAAAGTGTTGTGTTTATGTCTAAAATTTAAAATATATTGAATTCTTTAGATATATCTATTTTCAGTAATCTCAGATTTCACGAATTTTACTGTAGTTCATATAACATAAATATTTTGTTATGTTTTTCAGATATGGCTGATAAATTTTTGTATATAAGAATCTAACTTCGCAAACGAGGGCGAGCGTGAGTAGTGTTAACTAAGATAAAAATAAAACACTTGTGAATATATGATTAGATGGCTTTGGATTAATCAATATTTGTCATCGGTCCGATTAACCAAGAGAGAATGTGATTTCAAAAGCGACCTGTTTCATGGATTTCTGTGTATTCCAAACTGGATCTAATTTCAAAGTAACACGGGAAGACAAAAGAAAAGCATGAAATGCTGAAATTGAGACACACGCTATCGCTTTATCTATTTGTGACATTTTGCATAATGGTGTAAGCATTTATGTGGAGGTGCAATGGCCCAGTGGTTAGGGCAGTGGACTCGCGGTCGGAGGATCACGGTTTCAATTCCCAGACCGGGCGTTGTGTGTGTTTATAGAGCGAAATCACCTAAAAGCTCCACGAGGCTCCGGCAGGGGGGTGTTGGTAACCCCTGTTGTACTCCTTCGCCTCAATCTTTCTTTCTGTTTCTTGGGTAACGCTGCGATGAACCGTCCAGCTGGGGGGAAAACATACACCACAGAAACCGGGAAACCGGGGGCCCATGAGCCTGGTTAGGCTTGAAAAGGGCGACGTTTATCGTTTTATCGTAAGCATTTATATAATGGAAATCAACATTCCATAAATTCCGTTTTCTAAACATTGTGTTCGAGCCAAAAATAATTTGTGTTGTAGCCCAGCGTGATTCATTAACATTTTCCTCTTCTGCTAAACGATTATATTTGGCAATTGATATGCATAGCCTGTTGCTTTCGCATTTTCCGTTTCACGTGATTTGGATGTTTTACTTCTTTAACTACCAAACGTATTTGGAGAAGAACGTTGTTGTTCCCTCTTTTGTCTTTATTTCTGAAGTTGATAATTCAAAACAAAGCTAAAGGACTCTTCGGTCATGAATGACCATGGAGTTGCATCTTGAAATCTCCCTTCTGAATGCTCATACATATATTAGCATTGCGTCTTTCCTTTTCGGATTGTTAAATATATGCTGCACCCTAATATTTATTACAACATATCTTTGAAAGAAAAGGATCACCTTCGGCCATGAATGACAGTGGGATTGCATCTAGAAAGTGCCCCTCCGAATCACAAGTCCCGACAGGTTTTAAAAAGAAGGGCGTCAAGGCAGAACTCAAGCATGACCACATATCAGTAATTAAAACACATCTGTATATCTCGTCATGCGCATTTACTAGTTTAGATTTTACCTGAGTATCCAAAACAATATTGCTCTTATCTTCTACGAGCTATAATAGAACTGATAAAATTGCAGAAAATATATATTCCAGCTGCCATACTATAAAGGGGGAAATTTTCGATTTTGTACTTATTCGACGGGGTGGGGGTGCAATGAAACGTAATCGTTGTAAACCAAATTTATCAACTTTTCCATATGTGTCATACACAATGTAGTTGCCTCGTCGACTCCTTCGACTCATAAGCTCGGTTATTCGGTGTCTGTGTCATATAAGTAATCGGGATCATAACATTCTCCCGATGCAGCCTTAATATTTTACAACTAAGTGGACGAGAGCAACGTAAAGTGAAGAACTTTGCTAAAAGCCAACGTAAAACACCGTTAAGTATCTTCGAAATCCTGGGGGCAAAACCTTAAACAATAAGTCACCTGTCTTCTCTTTATAAGCCTTAGGGAATCGTTATACCTTTGCCCATAAGTTATTTTCAAAGTATAAACACTCTTTCAAGTAAATAATTTAGTGATGGATAAAAAAAAGATAAATTTTACACCCAGTGTTTTAAATATTAATCCGCAGAATCTATGAAAATAGGAGATAGGATACAACACGAAATCTAATAAATTTACAATCACATTTAATGGGTATTTTGCTAAAACAATAAGTGGCATTACAATATTTTTTTTGTATAATGGTAAATTTATGGCTTGAAAAACTTCACACCATAATCGCGTCTGAAATCTAAAATGTTTTTACTTAGGAAGTATATATTATTCAGTTCGTGTTCTCACAGTTTTAAGTTGGTTTATTGTCGCTCGCCTACACACATGTACACACACACGCACGCACACACACATACACACATATACACACGTACACACACAAGCGAACATACACACGCACACATGTCTGAAATTCTATATACGAATGTATTTCTTTATATCTGTATACCCACACACAAACACACACACACACACACACACACACACACACACATATATATATATATTATATATATATATATATAATATATATATATATATATATATATGTATGCCGGAGTCTGCTTATAAAAATATTTATGTGCGCTCTTCATAAATTATGGGTGCAAAGGGTGTTTTTTATTTGAAGCTGGCGAGTACAAAAGTTCAGAGTGTTTCATTTTATAGTGGTGCTTATTAAAATTCCTTGGTCGATGTTTCTACCAATTAATGAGTACCTGTTTAAGTGATTTCTTAAATACTCATATACAAACAAATCAAATCAAAATTTGAAGGATGTCGCCTAATGAAAATTATATCAGAAATACGCGTTTACTAAAAGTTTTCAACAAATTACAATGAAGTCCTGCCTTTAAGAAAAACCATGGATGCGGGCAATCGATTTTACTAGGGAAATATAACGGTAAGGCACAATAAAGGGCATTGATGCAATGGGAGTGAACAGGAAGACATGTGGCTGCCAGCCGGCCTTCTTGAACGACGCAGCCATATCTGAGACTAAAATATTGAAAGCCGCTCATGAGACGCGAATCCACCTCTCTTAAATTCACAGAGGTGTTTTCGCCATTACACCAAAGCAATATATATCAATAAATGATTGTTGTGTGGATTGTTTGGCCGTCAGTTTCATTGACCCCGGTTAATTACGGGTATTTATAGGATGAAAAGATATCGTTGATGTTGTCGGGTGTCGTCAACTCATATTTGTGGGACACAACTAAGTAGAGCAATGTATTTACTTCCTAAAGATCGACTGGATAATATAAATAGTTCCACGATAGTCCCCTTTCGTTCTATAATACCAGGATTTTCTGTCGATCAATCGAAATTCTTCCTTTTCCTTTGTTGTTTGATTTTTGGTTCTACCTACAATGAAATAAAGAAATAAAGAGAATTTATGCGAAAAATTTTGGAAGATTGTGAAGGAATCGGAACATCGTAGGAAATTCCATAAACTTCAAATTTGCAACGAAGAAAAATGAGTGTCTGAGTGATAAGTACCAGCACATTCTTTGGAAGAAAATAACGCTAAACATATTTCCTTTCTCCCATTAAGAGGCAAGGAAGAGAGGTACCGGAAAACGTTTTTCAAGATGACAGTGGAAATACAGCAGCCGATGACCTGGCTATTGTATGCATTTATCACCAAATATATCTCGTATACAAATACACAAACCAAACTGTCTTCTTATTCAAGGTAAAAATAATTATCTTAGAAGAAAAAGAAAAAAAAAACCAGACCGCAGATCGATATTGTGAAAAAACAAAATTCGCAGACAGAGGAAAAACGAGTTAATAATGTCACTCATAGACATTTAAAAAAAGAACAGAACAAACATCATCCGATGAAAATGATTGAGTAGCCAGGAAAACCAAGGTTGTAGAGAACACAAACAAAAAAGCAACTCTAAAGTTTTCTTAGAATATTCGAAATAAACGGTTTTCTTTCACAACGATAAAAATAAAGGTAATAACTTCACTTACAATTGAATCTCACATAGTAAACGAAATGCTAGATTAGCAGTTCTCCATTTTTCCTATTATAAACAGGAATACACGATATAACAGCCATATTATACATTTATACACACGTCCTTACATGTATATCTATCTTTGCGTTCTATTAGAAGCAAGCCACTGGTCAGTCTTTCTTTATCCAAATCTATCTGGTGGCCTTCTCTGCAGCTTCGGAGATGTAACTTCAGGCCCTCTCATTTCTTGTGTTAGTAACCTATGCCCAGCCAGTTCTTTGCACTGACAAGAAACAAAAACAAAAATACTCCACAACACGCCAGCAGCGAAAACCCTGCCAGCCTTTGTATCTGCACTGCTCTACCATTCCCTGGTATTTGTTGGGCAATCTGAGGCTGGTCTTAGCCAGTGGAAAGTTGCCGAAAATCTACAAATTCCTCTTGCTACTGTTAATAGAATTATAGTGCAATTCAAAAGCCAAGGAAAAGAATCAACAGATTCTCGTCCCGACCGACGTGGAGCCTCGGAAATAAAGCTTCGCTGTTCGAATAGAACCGTGAAAAACGAACCCCGTTCGAAGGCTTCTGACATTGAAAACAGCTAGAAGTTAGTCCATGAACGTGTGTTACATATAGCCATGAGCTTGGTTATTATAGACGAGCAGCTAGAAGAAAACCTCTTCTTCAACCAATTAATATCATGACAAGTAAGAAATGGGCTAAGGAGATGCCAGAAAAATCCAGTTCATTTGAGAATAGAGTGATTTTCTCAGATTTGCATTATTTTCAGACAGTGGACATGTTTGGATCTGGAGGCTTTCTAATCAAGAATTTGATTTGAAACGACTCCAACCAACTCTGAAACATGGCGGTATATATGTAATGGTATGGGGAGCTGTCATTAGCAATGGTCGTTCTGAGCTGATTGAATGCGTTGGAACAATAAACTCCGAAAAATACATTGAAATACTTAAGCAAGGACTACTCCCGATGTGTTCACACGATAACATAACGAAAAAGAATCAACATTGGTTGACTGAAAGTGGGTCCAAAAAGCTCCCTTGCCCGAGCCAATCTCCTGACATGAACCGAATTGAAAATCTTTGGATCATAGTAAATAGAGCTATACGAAAAAAGTTGACAGAAACCTAAATCTGAAGATGGATTGTTTTGACTGTTGCGTGAAAAGAGGAAGTGGGCAGAAATTCCACAAGAGACAATCACAAAGATCGTCAGTTCAATGCCAGAAAGAGTTTCTGAATTAAAAACTGCAAAGGGAATGTCAACAACATACTAAAGACTGTAGTCCTAACTATCGATTACATTTCAATTGTTCACTTTGCGTATTAACAAAAGGTTTTGAAAAATTAAAGATCTCTATTTACTTCCTGCATATCTGTATATATATATATATATATATATATATATATATATATATATATTTATACAAGGTAGTATCAAAATATTCCAAGAAAATTACAAAAAAAAAAATAATTAATTTATCTAGGTTTTAACATCATCTCCTTCAGAATTGTCAACTTGAGCAACAATACATCGGTCCCAGCGATCCTGCCACTTTTGGTATCTTGCCTGGAATTCGTTTTCCGTAAGCGAGTCGAGGGTCTTGTGCGATTCGCTCTGGATCGCACTTTTTGCTTCCATTCCCTTTTGAGGAAGAGGTGGAAGTCAACATGTGCTAAACCTAATGAATCAGGTAGGTGCAAAAGCAATATTGCTCTTGGCGAGAAACTCACAAATGCGGAAAGCTCGGTGAAAGGGTGCATCGTCGTTGTGAAGAATCTAATTCTTTGCGCAACGCAGATCCAGTCCATTTCGCCGAATGTTCTCCATCAAACGCTTCAAAACTTTGCAGTATAACTTTCATTTGACAGTCTCATCCTGGAGATGAATTCTCAATGCTCAATTCCCTGGATTTCGAGAAAAGAATAAAAACGATGAGCATACTCTTGACTGGGCTGCGGATCTGTTGTGCCTTTTCTGTTGCCGAGATGTAAGGCTCTTCCATTGTTAAGACTGATGCTTTTCTCAGGATCACAACCGTAGACCCGACCTCGTCACAGCTCGTGATCCTCGACATGAAGGTTGGGTCATCAGCGGCACACTGGCAGAGATCTTGATTGATTTCGACGTGGTGTTCTTTTTCTTCAATGATCAGCAAACGATGGAAAGCGCAAACTTGGGATAAACACGCTGCATTTTCAAATCAGATGTTCGCATTACCTGCACGGTCCCATACGACAAACCAACATCAGATATATCGTTGATTGTTCTAGAAGGAATCTTCTTGTGATGGATTTTTCTCCACATTTCCAAGATTACGCTCGTGCCAGGTCATGCAGATCTCTCATCGTCTTCCAAGAATGTTCCTAATATTTGAAAGCGCCCATGCCATTCGAAACATAGTGTATGACCCATTGCCACGTCGTCGTAAGGTTACTGAATCATCGTCAATGAGTCAGTAGCTGACGTCCCAAGTTGACACGTTCACGCTCGCTCTTTGTTCCAACTGCATGTGCATGCCAATTATTGCGGGCTAGAGCATACACGTGATAACTAAATCACAAATTTCACAACATACGTAGTAAGCACAGCGATGTCACTTGGCACACTGCCTCATAAATTTCTTTGCTTGTTTTCACTATGTACGCATTCGTGTGCTATCATCTTTTAGCGCGCTACAGAACTAGTCCGGAAAATAGTCCCACGACCACACACCTTCATGTGTGGCGAGTGGTGATGGGCATTGTACGTATATGTATAAAGACAGAGTGAGAAAGAAAGCGAAATTGTATTTACTAAATATCATACTGGATAGATGTTTAGATTCGCAATTTATTCAAAATCTCTCGAGAGGACAAAGAGTGGAAGGTATAAGCCTAATAGCCATTGTTAACAAATATGGATGTAAAAGGAGATAATTTGAGAAGCTAAGAATATATTCAGAGTTTCCTTATCTTTTCCATTCCTTTCTTTGCCTTCGGTCTCTCACTTTCTCTCTTTCTCTCTCACCCAATATTCCCTCCTTAGCCACTTATTCTTTACACGCTCGCACCCTCCCTCTCTCTGTCTCTCCCTTTCTTTCTCTCCTCCTCTCTCTCTCTCTCCATACATCTCTCCTCAATCTGATCGAAGCAGAGTCCCATCTGCATGTGATATTCTTCCGCTTATAGCTTTCATTCCAGCCTGGCATATTGGCAGACGTGTTCAGAAAGCTATCACGTATTTTTATATAATATTTTTTTTGCCACTTTTATTCCTCTTATCTTCGCTTCTGTAAAGGCTACATTATGATCTGATTTTACCTTAGGCGTATTTTTCTTTATTTATACACTTATATATTTCTTTGCTTCATTATTGCTTTACATTCCTAGTCTTTCTTAGTCACATTTATTCGACAGTTCGACACCATTCACTTCTCTCCTTTTTTGCCTCATAGACATACTCGCATTGCATTTGCGGTGTGCTTGTGTGTGTGTGGGGGGGGGTGCATATATATATATATATATATATATATATAAATCTATACATATATATATATATTATATATATATATATATATATATATATATTTATATATATATATATTATATATATATATATATATAATATATATATATTTATAAATATATATATATACATATATACATATAAACACATACACTCACACACACACACACTCACATATATATGTGTGTGTGTGTGTGCTTCGATATACGTCTTTAAAGTGACAGAGGGCGCTATTCCGCAGTAGTATTGCTAGAAATAAGAGAGTCAAAACAACTCATAGCCACATTAAGCACCATCTTTTTGACTGACAACGGAAGCAACCAACGGGCATATCCAGATCACCAGTGATTTCGCATTTACATTCAAGCACATCAATGGCTCTTACCAGCGACGTGAGATAAACTCGAATTGCCTTGTCAGCGTATGATCTTATACGCTGAATTCATAAATGCAAAAGGTGTAAATTATAAATAATAAGGAGAGGCTTGTTATCAATTTTGAGCCGGGTACTTCGGGAGTTTAATTCCCTTGACTCTTATTTAGAACAACACTGGTACAGAACAGCCTCCTCAGTCGTTTTAGTAACGTATGCATTTTTGCCTTTCGTTTGAAAAATTACTAACAAGCCACCCTTATTATTTATGCTTATATATATATATATATATATGAAAGAAATTATTGTATACAATACTGAAGTCCCCTACAACAAAGAAAAAAGATAAACATCAGTTGTACTGTAGTAGGTGGATTTTAGGTAGCATGGAAGATTTGAAGAATGTAGTATCGCGACACCTAGCGACTGATGCAGGTAATTTATACCATGCTTCAAAACTTCTGTACGAAAAATAAATCTTACCGAAAGTTATGGATGCTGTGTTGTTTTTTTTAATTATTTCGTATGCATGTCCACGAGTGTTTGACATATGGAATTCAAAAAGGTGCCCAAAGTTGTTGTTGGAAAGATGGTGGATAACGTTGTGGGTGTCTACCAATTCGGTTGCCAGACGTCTGAGCTTCAATGTGCCCTTACCCAGGGAAGCAAGACGTTCAGAATATGATAGGTGCGGGTATTCGTTTTGTTGCACATTTCAGAAGTTTCCAGGAGATTTATATTCTGAGCAAGATGGGGGTTCCAGACTGGTACTGCAAATTACAAGTACGGAATACCATTGTCATATACAGTTTTAAACTGATAACTAGAGAGAGGATAGCAAATGTCTAACTGAGTGATGCTAGGACACCCTCAGCCTTCTTGACAATCTTAGAGATGTGGTTTGTTCAACGTTTATTGTTGTTTACAATAATGCCCAGATCATGTGTACTAGAAGACTTCTTGAGATTGGTGTTGCTGAGGGAGTATGTAAAAACAGAGTTTTTCCTCATAACATGCATAGTGATGCACTTGTCCAAAGCTAACTTGAGTTACCAGTCAGAGATCCATTGCTGCATTGTGTCCAGATCTGTTTGCACGGAGGTTCTATAGCGTATAGGATCTGTTATTTATATTTCGATGTACAGCTTGACGTCATCTGCCACTATCAGCAGTGCAGCATCCTTAAATTGGCATCTATGTCATTAATATATGCAACATACATCAGGGTCCAAGAACGGATCCCTGTGGTACACCAGACGTCATCTTGTAAGTTGAAGAACGATGCCATAGAACCGTGAATACCTGTTCCTGGCCGAGTAAAAAGGACTTCAGCCAGTTATAGAGATCTTACTTCACAGCTATCGCGGAGAGTTTTTCCATGAACTGTTTGTATGGCAAAGAATTGAAGGCTTTAGCAAAACCAAGGTAGATAACATCCACCTTTGAGGCGCCATCCGTAAATTGGGATAGAGGTAACACAAATTCACATTTGGAACTTGAAAAAAGTATAGCCTATTTTATTGTCCCACTCACAGATTGCACTTGTAATGTACGAATTAGCAAGCATGTATATATGTATGTATTTATGTATGTATGTATGTATGTATTTACGTATTGAATCTCGGGTCGAACTTTCGTAGACGGCAACTTAAAGTCCATCATATATATATGTATGTGTGTATGTGTGTATGCATGTATGCATGCATGTATGTATGCACGCATGTATGTATGCATGTATTAATGTATGTAAGTATCAATGTATGCATGTATGTATTTATCTCTCTCTGTCTTTCTTATGTGCTGGTTCATGCACATCACACGTTAGCGATTCGCCGATGGAGAATGTTAAAATATAAGTACTAGAGAGGACTTGTTCGACTAAAATAGAGTGCCCCAGGTTGGGGGGCGACCAATGGCTGAATCAAGTTGTGTAGGTATGTGTTTCAGTATATATTGCCCGACCCCACCTTGAATACTGTTGTCCACTGTGGTCTCCCCACACAATGCAAGGTATCATAAAAGTTGAAGCACCTCAAAGGGCAATCACAAAAAAGATAGATGGCATGACAGGCCTCGACTATTGGGGTCGACTAGAAAAGCTAAAACTCTATTCTCTCCAACGTCGTCGTGAGCGCTACATCATCTGCATGATGTGGAAAATATTCCATCAGCATTGCCCAAATGATGTTGGCATCACCTTTAAGGTACATCCAAGGCTTGGGCCCCGTGCCATCCGCCCAAAACAAAAATCGCACTCTCATCTCATAACAACAATACGGCACAATTATTCACCTCAATTGGCCCCGCTCTCTTTAACATTACACCAAAACACATTAAAACAGAAACTGACCCTATAGGGTTCAAGAAGTCTTTGGACAGATTCCTTCAAGAAATCCCGGATAAACCCCCTACACCCGGATATGTCTCTCTAAACAATAACTCTCTACTTGAGTGGGCCATAGTGCCCAAATTCTGACTTGAAAGACTTCACCAGGTGGTGCTATTAAGTTAGACATGGCCTGGGCCAATAATAGCCGAAACCTATCAAAGTATCAAAGTATCAAAGTATATATATATATATATATATATATATATATATATATATATATATATATATTTATATATAGATAGATAGATATAGATATAGATATAGATAGATGGATAGATAGATCGATAAAAAGATATATATATATGTATATATATATATATATATATATATATATATATATACATACAAATATATATTATCTCTCTCTCTCTCTCTCTCTCTCTCTCTATATATATATATATATATATATATATATATATATATATAAGGCGCAGGCGTGACTGTGTGTTTAGAACCTTGCTTAACAACCTCATGGTTCTGCAGTTGCTCTCACTGCGTGGTTCATTGGGCAAGTCTATACTACAATAGCCCCGGGCCGATGAAGGATTTGTGAGCGGATTCGGTAGACGGGAACTGAATGAAGCCGTATACATGTGTGTGTGTGTGTGTGTGTTCCCGTGTGTGTATGAGTGTGTATGTGTACCCCCTCCATCGCTTGACAAACGATGCTGATGTTCTCTTTGGACAAAACAATCAGATTCAAGAAGAGCCAGGCATACAGAGGATAAGTCTAGGGATCGATTTCTTCGATTGAAACCCTTTAAATCAGTGCTCCAGCTTGGCTGCATTAAAATGGCTTAAGCAAATAAAAAAATACGCTTGTATGTCTATATGTATGTATGTATGTATGTATGTATGTATGCATGTGTGTATGTTTCTATGCATGTATGCATGTATGCATTAATGCATGCACGCAAGCATATATATATATATATATGTGTTCGTGTATGTATGTGCATATGTATGAATTATATGTATGTAGGTATGTGTGTATGTATATATGTATGTATGTATGCGCATGCATGTATGGATGCACGCAAGCATATATATATATGTGTTCATGTATGTATGTGCGTATCTATGAATTAAATGTATGTAGGTATGTGTGTATGTATATATGTATGCATGCATTTATTTATATATATATAGGTATGCATGTATGTATGTCTGTATGTTCGTGTGTATGTATGTATATCTGTATTATGCACGCAGGCAAGTATATATGTATACATATTTGTGTATATGTATGCATGTATGTGTGTGTGTGTATGTGTGTGTATGGATAAGAGAGGCTGGAAAGAATGATGGGCTAATGGTAAAAAATAATGCATAGGAGAAAATTGCGACATGTTGGATGAGGTGTAAAAACGACATGGAGGTATGCTGAAATACCAAACGAACATGCATTGCATGAATTCAAAATGTTAAATTTACACCCGTTTTTCACGTATTTATTTCGCTAATTATATTTTAATATCATCTGGGGGATGTTGCCTCTCAGCTCAAAACTCCGTCCAATTAATCACAAGACCGAAGAAGCCTGATATCAAGAAAAGTTCCCCAGCTGTTTGTAGCATTCGTTTGCTTCCGGGGTAGAGAGAAAAATAACATAGCGTCCGTTAATTGGCTGCATCATTTCTTTCACAATTCTCATCCAAATACAATCTAGCAAATCGTATCGAAGCGAACATCATTTCTCAAGGATTATGTAAATTAATTTGTGATCACTTATCTGTTATTATAACAAAAAAAACAAAACTAATATAAATAATTGCAAATTTATTATTATTTTTATTATTGTTATTTTTAGCATCATCATCATCATCATCATCATCAATCATCATCATCATCGTCATCATCATCATCTTCATCATCTTCATCATCATCATCTTCATCATCATCATCATCATAATCATCACCATCATCATCATCATCATCGTCTTCATCATCATCATCATCATCATCAACATCATAATCATCATCATCATCATTATCATCATCATCATCATCTTCATCATCATCATCATCATCATCATCATCATCATCATCATCACCATCATCATCATCATCATCAATCATCATCATCATCATCATCATCATCATGATCTTCATCATCTTCATCTTCATCTTCATCTTCATCTTCATCATCATCACCGTCTCTGTAATTATTATTGTGATTACGTACTTTCAATGCATAACTCTGTACAGCTCGAATGCGCCTTGGGTACATGCTCTTTTGTATTCGTTTTTTGCATTGCATTGGTAGTATATTGTTATTATTTAGCATTTCGTGTTAATAATAATGATAATAATAATAATAATAATAATAATAATAATAATATAATAATAATAATATTAATAATAATAGTAATAATAACAACAACAACAATAACAACAACGACAACAACAACAACAATAACAATAATAATAAAATGCCTTGATGCAGTGGCTTCTGATCTTAACTGGTTGGAAGTGTTATCATGTACATTGTTTTGTTTTGGTATAAAAGATGGGCCACAGCAAATATTCTGCTCAATACCACAGATTTGCCTGTCAGTTGTTTGACCTTAACCAATTGAGCATGTCCCTTAGTGGCTGACGATATGTGCATCTCTGATCTCGAGAAGAAGTAGTGGCGGAGCATCATAACCGTGTGTTGAAAAGAATTCTTGGAGGTTTGGATAATTCACCTCTGGAAACACGGGTGTTTTTTTTTCAACATCCTTAAACAATCCTTATTCAGGGACTTTTTGAGCGGGATGGGCTATTCGACCAGACGAAAATTCTAACTGGTCCCCACCATGTCACGCACATATGATTGTGATGCATGTGCTTGGTGTACCCTTATCTGACGGATAGTGATGATGGGTATACTGGGCTTCATATATTTTACCCCATTGTCACTTTCATCGCATGCACTGCTCTCTCACACAATAATAATAATAATAATAATAATAATAATAATAATAATAATAATAATAATAACGTTTTCTTTATTGGTTACAAGAGCCCAACATAAAATAAAAGGGAGCAATATAACACAAGGGACAAGTGAAGCTTAAGAAGAGTCAACAAGAATTTCAATAAAATTACCCTAAAGATAGGAAATGTTGTAAGGTTTAAATTTTGACATATTTAGGCATTGGCAATACTTGAGGGTAGAAATGAATTTTAAAGGAGTTTTGATCAGAAGAAGTGGTAAAGGATAAACTAAAGGTGCATGGCTCAGTGGTTAGAGCGACGGGCTCACAATAATGAGGTAGTGAGTTCAGTTCCTGAGCGGGCTGAATGTTGTGTTCTTGAGCAAGACACTTTATTTCATGTTGCTCCAATTCACTCGGCTGGTGCCAAGCTGTATCAGCCCTTGCGATTGCTGGTCAGCTATAAACAACCTTGCCCGGACTTTTGCCTCGAAGGGTAACTTACTAGGTGCAATCCCATTGTTTTTCATGACCGAAGGGGCCTTTTTTCCCTTTAGATTATAAGAAGTCAATAACGGATCAATTGAGGAATATTCATAAAATACCTGCAGAGATTCTCCCCAAGCAGCTAAGTCCATATTAATGATACTATACGCGGATGTGTGCGCGTGTATATATATATAACTGTGTGTGTGTGTGTGCATGGATTCATGTTTGGATGTACGTACGTATGTACGTATATATGTGTATTAACGCTAACAGTTAGCAATCATTTATCTAGTTCAGTCACACACACACTCTTCCCAAATTCCATTATTCTATTTCCCCATAATTTCAATTCCGTGAAATCTCCTCTCCTTGTTTCTCCCCTCCTCCCTCTCTCTCACTATACATACATACATACATACGCGAACACACACATGCATATGCGTATATCTGTTGGACTATGTGCCTACTGAACGCGATCTGTCTCTATTAATTTATCTAAAGATAGTAAGAGCTGGCGAATGATTAGATGAATATGTGAATTGGTTTCCCAATTTACGATAATTTCAAAATGAATCTCTCTTAATCAGGATCACTGATGCTGAATATTTATCATAATGAAAAACAATTATAGAGTGAAAGGCATTCACAACTTTGTAATAAATAACACTGTGAGATGAATCTATCATGTATCGAATTAAATTAAGAGGGCTCTAACTTCGTGTAATATACATGCAATTATCTGACTGGCTATTTACAGAGAACTGATAAATTAATGGAGGGTAAGGTTAAATGATTAGGATCACCTGCACAAAAGAAAAACGCGTTGAATATTGTAGTCTTTGATACACTGCTTCAATTAATAGTTAAATGGTCTTAACCGAAGCCCAATTTATCACAAGTTTTTATGCTATGTTCACTCAGTCATAAAATGATCCTCGAGGTCAATAGACTAAACAAATTATTTGGTATTGTATTAGTCTGTCGGATAAATTCGTTCGTCTTTTTCCTTACTCCGTATTCTATAGTCGTATATCTGAAAAGAGATGTTTTTGTTTTTAAATTTCGAAAAGATGAATGGAAATTGTAGAGGACCACATAGACCTACAGAACAAAGATAAAACTGTCCGATATAAGTATTTTTCGTGTGGATTTTAATAACATTGAAACGAATGAAATAGATAAGAAAAACGAATGAATATATCAGACAACTTAATATAAAAAGACGAAATAAAATTGATTTTATTCATATTTTATTCGGATTTTATTACAAGAATCTAAAAGTGAGTTTTTCAGATGACTGTCTTGGTGACATATCTACAAAATAATTTCTATGCTTTTATATGATTTTGTGGAAGAATAATTCGGTTTCTAATGAATATTGAATTGAGAGCAAGCATACTTAACGTTGTTGTGACTTAAGAGGGACGTTACACCAACAATAATAACACATTAATATCAATTCTTTATTGTTGGTCGATTGGTTTAATATTTAATCAACCAACTAATCAGTCGTTTGTTTAATGTCCTGTGCTGGTTAAATAACACTGGTCAACAAAGAATTTGTACCTAGAAAAATCGAACTCATGGCACATAACATCGCGACACAACAACTTTACCTCAACCGGTTCAGTGCTCTTTAATACCATGTCAAAATATGTCAAAACGGAAACGGATCCCATAAAATTAAAGTTCTCTGGACAAATTGCTCCAAAAAATCCTAGACCAACCTCCAACATCCGAATATATCTTCAACAATAACTCTTTGCTAGAGTGGGCCTTGGTACCCAATATAATACTAAAAGACTTCACCATGTGGTGCTATTAAGTTAGACATGGCCTGGACCTATACTGCCCGAAAACTATTAAAGTTATCAAAGTTATTAAGTTACCTGTATTTTATATGTTTTTGCATGCAGAATTCAAAAATAGTGTCATATTATCTGTATCACCCACAGTTTCTTTGTTCCACGATATCCCTCTCAGTTCCTGTTACGTGGGCTAAATTTCAGTTAAGCTGTTTATAAATGTTTATGAAGAAAATTAACCTAATGAAATCATAAATCCAGCTATCTGAATCAATAAGTCACCGAAACTTGACAATACTGAGTCAACGAGTCACCGATGCTTTGTCAGTACTTTGTTTAAAGTGTATGCATGTGGTTGTGCACTAAGTTCACATATTCTATTCACCTTCATCATGCCAAGAAAATATATAAACCTCGCAAATGATATTTGCTATATTTGCGGTGACTTAACTTTCAAGTCACAAAGACGGCATTTCACACCATTGATTTAAAATGATATGAGCATTATTTTAACTAAAAAAAATGTGGGTGACCAGAATAAAAGCTGGGCCCCTCATATGTATTGTGTAACCTGTGTCAGGATTTTCACTGGATGGACAAAAGATTCACGTCATATGCCTTTTGCTATCCCTATAGTTTGTTGAGAGCCCAAAGATCACACTTCAGACTGTTACTTCCACTTGACGAATATACAAGGTATAAAATCAAAATCCAAGTATACTATAGAATATTCTAATTTACAATCTCCTTATTACTTCACAGTCAACAGTTACCTGCGCCTGACACAGCAAAACAAGTGACTCTTAGTGACGACGGGTCGAGTGAGGAAGATGTAGAGAAAGAAATAAATGACTTGGACTTTGAGCTTGACTGTTCTTCAAGCGAGTCACACTTGTTGAGTCAGGGAGATCTGAATGATCTTTGTGCGGGATTTAAAATTGTTGATAAAGCAAACTGAATTGCTTGCGTCCAGGTTAAAAGGCTGGAATCTTCTCCAGAAAGAGGCCAAAGTTAGTTTTTATCGTGCTCAGCAGTGTGAGTTTGTCATTTTTTTCTTACTTGTCAATGGTGTGGTGTTTTGCAATGATGTATATTCTGATATGGAGGAACTTAACCACAAATATAGCACAAACGTTGGCGTTTGTCTATTGACTCCTCAAAGTAAGATTGAAAGCAGTTTTACTCCATAATGGAAATAAGTCTCCTTTTGTTCCTCTCGCCCAAGCAACTAACATGAAGGAAACATATGAAAGTATGAAAATTCTGTTGCAAAAAATTTAGTATGAGGAAAATAAGTGGAATATTTGTGGGTGACCTAAAGTTTGTGGCACTTCTATATGGAATGCACCTGTGTTACACCAAGTTTTGTTGATTACTCTGTGAGTGGGACAGTCAGGATAAGAAAAATCATTACGAAAATAATGCGATGCCGATACGAACTCTGACACCTGGACAGAATTATTTCATTAATCCTCCTCTTTTTGATTCTGAGAAAATTTATCTGCCTCCTTTGCATATCGAGCTAGAGTTGATGAAGAATTTTGTCAAAGGTATGAATAGAACTGGCAAGGGATTCACGTATTTGAAAGCTAAATTTCCAAGAGTAAGTGACGCGAAAATCAAGGAAGGTATTTTTGTTGGGCTACAGATTAGGGAGCTGATGATAGACCAAAAGTTTGACGAAGAGTTCAGTGATGTTGAAAAAGCTGCATGGCTCTCATTTCAGCAACTTTGCAGAGAGGTTTTTGGAATTACAGTGCAGAGAACTATTCTGGCACCATGTGAAAGAACTACGACTTCATACAAGTCCTTGGAATGCAATATGAGCCTAAAAATTGAACTCTCACTTTTCCCCTGAAAATCTTGGGGCTGTCATTGACGAGCACGGTGAGAGGTTTCATCAGGACATTCTGAACATGGAAACCCGGTACCAAGGAAAGTGGAGCTCTTCTATGTTGGCATTGAGACGTTCCAGAAGCTAAATACAGTCGAAAATCATACCCCTCTACGTTTTAAAACTAAGTTTCCTTGTAACATCAGCCTGATTTTTGAATTCAGGAAATACAATTGTTTATCAATTGAAATATGCTATCAAGAAAACCTATGACTTATAGAAATAATCTGAAAACAAAGTTGCATTCTGCAAATAAAATTCTCTTGTTTGTGGGACAGAATTTTTGATTCTGTTGACCAATTATAATTGTCAGTCTAATTTCTGCATTAATATAATACATTTATTGTATAATTAGATTTCCTCTGTCATATAAAAACCCTGTCTGATAGAAATTTTCCAAAAACATATTCGAAATCTGCGTTAAAAGCGCTTTAAAGTTCATTTTCTTCAGTCATGAGACAGCAAACAGTTAATTGTTAAGCAGAGGAATGAATTAGTTGTTTATTAGAAATGATATTGAATCAGCGTGTGTCTTACTATTATTATTAGCGTAATGACCCTCTCAGGACACAAAAGGATAGTTTCAACTCACGAATTCACATTAAGAAACTTGCAAGCCAAATACAATTATTTAATGTTGGGAAACAAAAGCTAATATTTAATTAATTTCAATTAATAATTTGTGTATAATGTAATTGTAATTTAATTTTGAAGATTCTAATTATACAGGTAGTAATGAGAAAACGCATTTTTTAATTATTCTTTTTAGATTAAAACTTCAGGGGACGCAAGGTCATTATTTCAATCAATAGAAAATATTTTGTGAGAATTGTAAGAAGAAGCTAAGCGAGAACTCGACATTACTCGTGTGTTCCACATGCATTTTATCCAGTTCATGCAGATGGGTACACAGTAGACATATTTCCATTGACAATCACGTTGTTACGGATTCAAAATGTTGGGGGGTGGCGGGGGGGGGGTGGGGCGGATAATCAGTTATGTCGACCCAGGTATCAATTAGTATTTATTTCATCGTTCTCAAAGATAGAGTAGATTTTAGTGGAATTTGGAATTACGATATAAAGACAGACAAAACGCCGCTAAGCATATCGTCCGGTGTGTTAATGATTCTGCCAGCTCGGTTTCAATTTTGGCCTAAGACCAGCAATTTTGTTGGAGAGAGAGCAAATCAATCACATTGACCCCAGTGCTTAACTGGTACTTATTTTATCGACCTCGAAATGATGAATGGCAAAGTCGATTTAAACTCAGCACAAAAGGTAACGAGATTTCTCCAGCTATCGTGAGAGTTCGTTTTCATAGTTTCACCCAGACCGACTCCTCTCGTTCTCATGTGTTCCTGGAACGTACGGCGCTACATCTTCCTTGGTCTTCCACTTGATCAACCCCCGCTCCGGCATGCGTTCTATTGTGATGGTGC
>NC_043004.1:85505673-85510673 GCF_006345805.1 Octopus sinensis
TTTTATAAATATATATATGTGTGTATCTGTGTGTCTGTGTATGTGTGTGTGTGTGTTTGTGTGTGTGTGTGCGCGCGCGCGCGTGTGTGTGTATGTATGCATGTGTGTATGTATATAGTTGGCATCTCCTAGCGCATGTCTAATATTTGTCATACTTAAGTAAGTAGAACTACGTAACTGGACGTAATAGCTTCGTACAGTCAGCCTTATGGCGGCGGGGACTGACTGGTCATCTCAGCAGAAATAAGAACTAAATAAACTACAGCGCGGGTGTCCTTATAATCAAACATAATACCCAGCTCTCCATCTAATCATTGCATGGTCTCGAACTTTATTTCTTGTTCATCAATTGTGATGTAGTTATCTTGTAAAGGCAATCCATGACGAGAGTCAGTTGCCCATGGTCATATTTATATACAGTTTTACATGCATTGAATCAATACAATTTTTTTTATATAATAACAATAAATATTCAGATAACATCAAACTTTACGTATCTAGACAAATGAGCAAAAGCCAACGTAACTTATATAAGTATGAGAACCAATGTATGGTATATAAATTATAAAGTAGATTACAACAGAGATGGGACATCACCTAGCAACAGTATGGATACATTATCGGGAATCATTCTAATATATGTGTGTGTGTGTGTATGCGTGTGTATGTGTGTGGATATATACATATACATACATATAGGCATATATATATATATATATATATATATATATATATATATATATATATATATATATAAGTATATATGGTGTGTGTGTGTGTTTGTATGTATGTTCCGAATGAGAAACTAATAAGTATTTATGCAATTATTAAAATATTTTATTATATTTCCCTATTATTTTTTTTCTTTATTAATAATTCCTCTCCTTTTTTTTTAGCCCGAAATTGATTTTTATGCAGATATTAGATCAGACTAGTAATTTTGTTTTCATCTCATACTTTTGGAAGGTCGATTTTTGCATAGTTTTCACCTTGACCCTGGACGTATTTTAGATTCTCGTTCATACAATATAGTTTCATAATATAATGAGAAATTATTTTATAAAAATTTGTTTTATGTTCCCTTAATACGGTAAATATTATACTACGTTTCTAACCATGTTTTTCCTAGCCCCATTATAATTAATGTCAATAGTTGACCAAGAATTGCTTATTTTCCCCAACACACTTCCTTGAACATGAGGTAGTTATATACACTCTATGAAGGCATGTGATCTAGTGATTAAGGTGTGATAAACTCACGGTAGTACTATAGTGTTTTCGATATCTGGACTCGGCAACACCTTGAATTCTTGAGCAAAACACTGCTTACCACTTTGTTGCTGTCCACACAGTTGAAAATGAGTAAACCTGCGATGGACTGGCATCCCCCTTAGGAGGGATTTTGTGATCTCGGTCACTTATATGTCAAGGATATCAGATAAGATGCATTATGAACCCTGGTATTCCGGTCAGTACTTAGTCACTTAATTTTATTCTCTTTGTATGAGATATTATGGAAGATATTTCAGAATTGAGGGAGTAATTTAGTGATTTTCCAATGTAGCATATGATTTTTGCTTTGGTTTACGATATTCGAGCTATAGGATTTGTAGGTCTGTTGTCTCCTAGAAACTTTGGCAAAAATGTTCGGTTGTAATTAATGTAAATGGCAAAAATGTACGGGGGTAATTAATGTAAATGGCAAATAATGTTCGGGGGTAATTCATGTAAATGGTAAAACTTTACAGGGTTAATTAACGTAAATGGCAAAACTTTTCAGGGTTAATTAAAGTAAATGGCATAAATGTTCGGGGTTAATTAATGTAAATGGCAAAAATGTTCGGGGATAATTAATGTAAATAGCAAAAATGTTCGGAGTAAATCATTCCGGTTTTTACGTCATTGTTTCTGAATCCTCCCAGATCTTTTGGATATTTATAAGTTGCTTTCAAGTGTCGAGATATTTACTTAGTATTATTTCAGAAACGATAAGGGGCCATTCCAAGTACCTAATATATTTCACTCACAATCGCGGGACCGTGGTTTCAATTTCTGTATCGAGTAGTATGCTGTGTTCTTGAAGAAAACAATTCATCTCACATTACTCCGCAAACAATTCAACATCTGGCGTGTGGTATACTGTGCCCCTGCTTGGGCAGTGTTGATTTGATGGTGGGGGCGAGCTAGTATGCGGGAGAGTCCTGAAAATTTTCTGGGTATTGGGTAAAATAAAATACGAGAGGGTCAGTTGATTATGGTTTTATACATATTCCTCTCTCAGATCGACACATTTATTCCAGCGGTCCTTCAGTTTCTTTAATCGCCGTATCAGAACTCAGAAGTTTGGGCCTCCATCTAGGCCTTCCGTGATATTTTTAAAGGCAGGAACCTTTCAGCACCTCCCTCATATAACACAAACATTTGATCACATTAAATAAACAATTTTTGCAGGTTGTTCAGAAAGAAGTTGCTGAATTGTCTTACTTAGGAATTTCAGAAATGCCACCGCATAGAATGAGTCAGTTGTGCTTTTCAAATCGTCTTATCTACATAGATAATTCTGGATCAGTCGTTTAAACGATTCTTTGAAAGATAACTTCCTTATTCTTTTAGGAATGTATTCTTTTACACTTGTTCGTTTTAAGGCGGTGAGATCGCAGAATCACTAGCATGCTAGGTAAAATGCTTAGCGGTATTTCGTCTGCCTTTACGTTCAGAGTTCAGATTCCGCCGAGCTCAATTTGCTTTTCAACCTTTCAGAGTCTTTAAAATAAATCCCAGTTTAGCAATAGGGTCGATGTAATCGGCTTAGTTCCTTCCCAGAAACTGCCGGCCTTGTGCCAAAATTCGAATCTAATATTTGTTCATTTTAATTCTTGTTATTGAATGCATCTGCAGATTCGACTTCCTTTTATTTTTTTCTTTTTAGAGAATTCATTACGTGTATTTCTTAAAATACACATTCAATAGTTTTTTTTATCGCAGAGCACTAACATGGCATGTAGGGTGTTGCACTCACGACCAAAGAATCGTGGCTTCCATTCCTGGACTGGGAGGTACTTCATGTTATTTAGCAAAACGCTTCATCTTGCGATTACTCTGCGATCACTTTGGTGCCTGACGCGTGACACCATGCAACTGTTCAAGTAATGTCGATTTGATGATGGAAATGAGCTAATGTGTAGCATATACATTTGAACACGATAAAGAAATATCTTTTGCAGGCTGTTCGGCAAGAAATTTCGGAGTCCACAATAGGTAACTGCACAATAGAGTCCACTCCTATCTCAGAACAATAAATATGAAGATCAGAGACTGTCAAATACCTATTTCTTTACTACCCACAAGTGGCTAAGCACAGAGAGGACAGACAAACGGATTAAGTCGATTATATCGACCCCAGTGTGTAACTGGTACTTATTTAATCGACCCCGAAAGGATGAAAGGCAAAGTCGACCTCGGCGGAATTTGAACTCAGAACGTAGCGGCAGACGAAATACCACTATGCATTTCGTCCGGCGTGCTAACGATTCTGCCAGCGCGGTGATTATATCCACAACTTTACTATGACAAAATCTCAGGCTTTACCCATATGCTACAAATAATTATGTTCAACTATAATTTCTGCTGTTATATTGCTCATGTTATTTCACTTCAGGCTCTGATTGTTAAAATCAACCAATAAAGACATTATAGCCACAACCATCCTCTATATTTGTATACTGTGATCATTCTATCCTTTTAAAAATATCTACGCGTGAGTTTAGAAATAAGCGACAACTTTTTCTGGCACGTCGATTGACAAAATATCGACTACTTTGTTGGCATATACCAGTCTCCTCCCTTTTAAAGTGCAGTATATTTTGTACATTAAATCTTCTGATCTTGCATAAATGACACTCTGTTATAATATTCACTTTTATTTCTACGAGTGTCATCCAAACTATCTCATCTAACTCAATTGTGCGATTGTTTCTGTCCAAGTTCTCTGTTTGATTTCTGTTTGTCGCTTCTGACGTAACATTAATGTATCTTAAATAGATGTCTTCATATAATATTATTCCGCAAAATCCCATACCCATTAATTGTGAGTGCATTCTCACAAAGGAACATCAAGTAGGTGATGACAATTCTAAACAGAAGAAGAAACCCAAATGGTCTGTAGAGTTTGTCAATCCTATTTTTAATCATCGATTATAAGATTCTGCTGTCAGTGCTTGCAGGAAATTTAGTTCAGATAAAGAGTCTCTCCGGAAAATTTCGTTTCTCATATGCATATTTCTGGCTTCTATTATCTATCTTCATTCAGTGAAGTATTATCGATGTTTATCAATTTTACTTATAGCGTAGTTTATAGACGCACATAATATTTAGGCGGTTTTGTTTCTGCACAATGTCGAATGCATCTCGGCAATCAATCAATGTCGTACTTGGATATTTCTTACATTTTTAATGTCTTAAATGTCTTCTCCATTTACTTATTAAATATTTTTGCGCTCATACATTGATTTACAACAGCACTGTTATTCTTCTTGTAAAATAGCTTTACCTTAGAAATATACAAACCAACCTATGTTAGAGTGAGATGAAAAATAGACGTAACGATTTTATATGTTGCTTTTAAACTAGTCACACTTAACAAAATTTAAACATTCCTCAAAAAAAATTCAATGTTCGAAAGGTGACTTATTTTTATTTATTTATTTTTTTTTTGCTTCAAGTAAAAAAATTGATATTCTGAATATATATATATATATTATATATATATATATATATATATAAGGTGGCTAATTTCTTAGACGTTACTCTCGACTTAAACATAAATAGATATCAGCCTTTTCATAAACCCAACCAATCTCTACAATATATGAATGTTCTCTCTATTCACCCTAGACTTACCGTTAATAGCGTAGTCTCGGGCATATCTATTAGAGTTCCTAACTTATCTGCTAAAGAATACATTTTTAACACTCACTCCAAATAAGCGGCTTCCGCGAAAA
>NC_043004.1:85515673-85530673 GCF_006345805.1 Octopus sinensis
TGTGTGTGAATGTATGCGTGTGTGGGGGGATTGGAGTTGTGTGGGCGTAATGTACATGCCTGTGCTTGTGTGCGTGTGTGCGCTTACGTGCGTGTATGTGTGTGTGTCTCTGCCCATGCGTGTATAAGTGTGTGCGTATCTGTATGAGTATTGTTTGTTGGAGATATACGTGAGCATCTGTGCTGGTGTGAGTGTATGTACGTGTGTATGTGAGTGTGTGTGGCTATGTGTACGTTTATGTGTGTGTGTCTAAAGGTATTGTGTGTGTCTAGAGGTATGTGTCTAAAGGTTTGTGTGTCTTTGTATGCTGGGTGGGATAGGTTAGGTTTCTGTGCATTCTTGTGCGTGTGCGTGCGTTTGTGTACGTGTGTGCGCCTGGGGGTGTGGGGGTGTGTATTTGTGTGTGTGTGTGTGTGTTTATGTGTGGAAGTATGTGTGCGTATGTGTGCATGTATGTTGTATGTGTGTGGTGTGTTAGAAGTATGTGTGTGTTCGTGGATACGTGAGTATGTGTGTGTATGTGTTTCTGTATAAGGACAGTAATTTATAAAAACAATAAAATAATAAAAAAACAATAAATAATATGAAAGACGTAATAGCACGTAGGGAAAGGAATAATAAAAGGGGAAGGAAGAAATAAGAAATAAAAAAAGGTGCTTGTTGCGGGAGGTGGTGTGCAGTCACTAAGAGGAGGGGGCTGTGTTGAGTCCGTGCGGGGTATTAGTCTGTAAAGTGAAAATGAACCGTTGCTCCAAGTGAAGCCTGGATTGTGGAGGACCGTTGTGTGGGGCGAGATCAAACACAGAGATGTCATCGGGGAAATGGCTGGCCGAGCAGAAGTGACGTACGACGGAGATTTGGAACGCACCCGAATCTCTTAGATGTTCGGCGAATCGTTCGGCCAACCGTCGTCCCGTCTGTCCTACATACAGCATCCCGCAGAGGTTGCATATATACAAATGTGTGTGTACGTATGTATATATTCATATATGTATATATTAATGTAAGGCAACTGATTTAAAAAGATACAAGACTTTATTATCACTGCATCATTTCAGTTGTTATCGGTGTTTTGTTTCTCTTGTAAATTCTCCAACAGTTACTTTGGTGTATAACTGTGCTGTTATTGACTTGTTTTTTTTTTTATTCCTTTCGCTTTGTTCCTGTGTTTCATGATTCATTTTTCGGTTCCATGATTCGGTATATCTTGCTAATATTATTTCAAAAACACCCCTTTAATGGAATATCAACAGTGCTTTACTAAGTGTCTTATCTTAGTATATATGCATAGATTAGTCGCTTAAACATTCCTTCCTAAGATACATTTTTTCGTATTGTATTCTATATATTTTGTTCATTTTTACGCATATTAACGGATATATATTTTATGCTATTATTTTTTTAAACCTCTTCTCAAGTATTGTCTGTAATAAACATATTTAGGAAGGTTTTTCTTCAGTAAAATTATGCAGTTTGATGTTTAGTATTTCTTCATGACAACAGTATCTGACAAAGAATAAAATCAATTAATCGCTTTTGTCACATTGTCGTAAATTCGTTACTTTTTCGAGTTACCGCTAAAAACCTAATCGACACAATTATCTCTGAAATGCAAAAATTGACTTCAAAGGATTTGAAAAACTTTACTATTCAAAAACAGAAAAAACAAAAACGTAACATGAAACGATGAATTGCTAAAAAAAATTTTTATTGCTAAGATAAAATAGAAACGGGCTCCACATAATTTAAGTTAAGAGAAATACCCAGTAGCTATTTCGTAGAATTCTGTTAAGTAAAATATTGAAATATTCCGAACCCCCTTCATTGGCTTTAGCGTATTATTGTACATTTAGTCAAAAGTGGGAGCATTAAGGCGCAAGACTCAAAGGTTAGAGCGTCCGGCTCACAATCATGTGGTAGTGAGTTCGATTCTTGGACCGGGCTGTGTTGTGTTCTTGAGCAAGACACTTTATTTCACGTTGCTCCAGTTGACTCAGCTGTAGAAATGAGTTGCGAAGTGACAGGTGCCAAGCCTTGCCTTTCTCTTCCATCAGTGGTGTGGAGAGGTGAGGCTGGTATTCATGGTATTCTGGTCTTCCAAAAACAATCTTGCCCGGCCTTGTGCCTCAGAAGGGAACTTCAGATGTGCAATCCCATGGTCACTTATTACCGAAGAATTTCCTTAGTCAAAAGTACAATGCCAGTGGGAAGTGATTTTCAATAAATAATATCCATAACTGAAATATTACAGTGGATTTTATTTTTATTTCTATCATGTGGTGGAATATAACTGTGTGGTGAAGAAGCTCTCATTGCAATGACGCGGTTTTGAGTTCAATCCAAATTCGTTGCACCTTCTACAAGTGTTTCAATTGATACCTTCTAACTGGATTAGGTAGACAGAAACCGAAAGGTAGTACGTCTTGTATATATAAGTATATCTGTATCTAATATAGCCCCAGACCAACCAAAGCTTTGTGATAGAACTTTGATAGTTAAAACTCTTCCAAAATTCACACGTTCGTGATGAGAAATACTCCTCCCGTACTGATCTGACCTCGTCTACAGAATTCATATCTTTATCGTTCAAATGATTATGAAGACTGTGGAATAAATGATAATCAGAAGGGGCAATGCCTGGTGAATATGTTGAGTGGGGCATCGTTTCACATTCAAACTGTTCCAGCTTTTGGAATGTCATCCTCGCTGTATGTGGCCGAGCATTATCTCGATGAAAGAATTCCTGTCGTCTTCAAACCAAAGAAAGCCATTAATTATCTAGCGCTGACTTGAGTGACTGTTTGAATGACCAAATTCAAGCTTCTTTGCTAGTTCATCAACAGTTACAATGGGATCTTCATCCACCAGGGTTTGAAGGACTTTGTTGTCGAGCTCTACAGATATTCTAGGAAGAGGCTAGTCTTTTAGGCTGTAGTTTCCGGTTCAGAATTTCTGGAACCACGGTTGGCATTGACTTACGCTTATTTCTGATCCCCATATATTGCATTAATATTCCTCACACTTTCTCTTGCATTGTTACCTGTATTGAATTCATAAAACAAAATATACCGAGTATGCTCCTTTGTCACCTATAATTTTGAAAAAATAATTAAGATCAAACAGCACTCTTCAAAACTTGCACTGATAATAAGTACAAGGTAAAATTAATAACTGCTTTTATAAGAGGTTGATGCAGGTAGTTTATCCCGTCCCCTTCCGACTTTTATCTCATGCAATTGAAAAAATAACGCATTATTTATGGGATGACCCAGTAGTATTTCTGCTTATCAGTAAATTTCTGTTCTTATGTCAAATGTTCACGGCCTTACTATTACAATAGGCAACACAGTAGCAGTCATTCCTCGCTTTTGTTTGAATTAAGATTCGGAAACTTACTTTCGTTTGTAAATTTTTGTTTTTCTATTAGTATATATCCGGCATATTTATTCATCAGACTTATCTGATACTCTGCTATAGAGCAGTGAGGCTAAAGGGAAACTATCGAATTACAACGCACCTAGGAGAGATAAATACTTCAAATGAGAGACATTCCCTGAAATATAATAATGTTATATTTATCAAGAGGAGAATACGATTTGTAATACGAGACACTTGTTCTCCAATAATTACACAACATGAACAGCTAAACGAAAGTATTTAATTCTATAAACATACGCTGATATTTAAATACACGAGGAGTGATATTTAAATCACAGAGTGTAGAAATACAAAAGAAGCCAAAGGAAGATCAGTATGCAATAACACTGGATTACGATTCAGTGAAATAAGATATTCAAATGAGAAGCTGACTTTGGACTCGAAGTCAACAGAGAAAGCAGTCAAACTACAGCGTTGTGTCAAGCATTCGAATATCTCTCTATATATAAACGGCAGTTTGTCTCTGTGTGTTTCTGTGTGTCTGTCAGGTTGTACCCTCACCCTGACCACGGCTTTCAACCGATTCTGATGAAACTTGACACACACATAGCCCAATGTCATAATTCAAAACTAACGCAGCGAAAATTTTGAAAAGTTCCCCCAGTTCTGAAAAAGATCGATAAATTCGACATGGGGTCGACAATCAGAAACACAAACCACAGATGGTCTAGGGGACGCAACTCGACCTTTTTAACTATCAAAAAAAAATTACCATCATTTTTTTTCCTATTTTTTGGCTATAACTCTCTAAAAATGCCTTATAGTTATTTCCCTTACAAACCCGAGCAACGCCGGGCGATACTGCTAGTGACGAGATAAATATCTCTGCATCATTTCTGTGTAGTCGTGAGAGGCCTAACGATTAGTGTGCTTACACTCATAATCACACGACAGAAATCTTGAATAGCGGACCGAGAAATATGCAACATTTGTTGAGGAAATTTCCACATTATTTCAGTGCAATCAACTATAGATACTTTTTAGAAATAGCTGGTAAATTATTTACATTATTTACATTATTTACATTTAACGGATATTTGTCATTATCTCGTTTGTTGTTAACACAACGTTTCGGCTGATATACCTTTCAGCCTTCATCAGGTTCCGAGTTCGATTCCAGGCAGTGGCCTGAATAATAATAATAATAATAATGATAATAATAATAATATTTATAATAACAAAAATAATAATAATAATAACAACAATAATAATAATAATAATAATAATAATAATAATAATAATAATAATAATAATAATAATAATAATAATAACGACATCGAAAAATACCTTAGGAATGAGAACTCAGGTTATAAATTTTCCTAAGACACCTGATGAAGGCTGGAGGGTATATCAGCCGAAACAGACAAGATGAGGACAAATATCCATCAAATGTAAATAATGTAAATAATTCCTCATCTCTTAAATACAGAACTGTAAGAGCTGTTAAGTTAAATTCACGGCGGAGCGGCAGCACGTTCCGTAGTGAGAGCGGAAAAATTTTTATCTCGGTCACATACACGATATAGAAAGCAGATTAAACACTGACTTTAGAGTCCTAAGAATGATGTCACACTGAAGTCTTAGTGTAGTTGTGAATTAACATAGGTGTACTTCCAAGACATCACAGTGAAATTGCGAGAGGGATTCAATACAACAGTTGATTGATACTACATAATTTTATCCAATTTGGAACGATGATAAAACACTGACACGGGAGCAATTTTTCTAAAACAGCAAAGAAACGGCAACGTTATAAAACATTTTCTTCGATGGTGTAAATGCTTTTTCCCATTCATTGCTATCGCTTTGTTATGCTACACAAACCTTTAAATCCAAAGAATGTCATATATGAAAAAAACAACAACTTAAATATGATATAACATTAATTTAGACAAGCGATTTAGCGATCGTAGGATATATATACTGTTATACGAGTTACATGTGTATATAGAAACGAATATACAAACGCGTGGCTTAGTGGTTAGCGTATCCAGCTCATGATCAGAATGTTGTGAGTTCAATTATTGGCTTCCTTCTAACTCTATCGTTCTCATTTGCGGAACCAGTGAGTTACGCGGACAAACGCAGACAGAAAGGTACGCACACACATATACATGCATACATACCTATGTGTGTGTATATATATATATATATATATATATATAAACTATAAATTAGGATATCTGAGAGACAGCACTATCCTGAAATAGCAGTCAAAACCCTGACCCTAAAACCACCTTAAATGTTCATATCGCGCCAGGAGAGAAGACAGAAAGGCAAAATAAACTAGCATATGTATGTATAGGCGTTCGTATATGTAAGTATAACAGATGTTCTGTATATATATCTGTATTTATGTGCTTTCTGGTATATCAACTGAAGAAGGCAGAGCTTCTCTGAAGCAAATTCAGAAATCCAGGATCTTGAATTATCCAGTATAATCTTTTTTGCTAGTTTATTTTGCCCTTCTGTCTTCTCTCCTTGCGTGATATCGATATTATCCTTATGTATATATATATATATATATATATATATAATATATATATATATATAAACTATAAATTAGGATATCTGAGAGACAGCACTATCCTGAAATAGCAGTCAAAACCCTGACCCTAAAACCACCTTAAATGTTCATATCGCGCCAGGAGAGAAGACAGAAAGGCAAAATAAACTAGCATATGTATGTATAGGCGTTCGTATATGTAAGTATAACAGATGTTCTGTATATATATCTGTATTTATGTGCTTTCTGGTATATTCAACTGAAGAAGGCAGAGCTTCTCTGAAGCAAATTCAGAAATCCAGGATCTTGAATTATCCAGTATAATCTTTTTTGCTAGTTTATTTTGCCCTTCTGTCTTCTCTCCTTGCGTGATATCGATATTATCCTTATGTATATATATATATGTATATATATATATATATGCATATATATATACATATATATATATATGTATATATATATGTGTATATATATATACACATATATAGTCCTGTGAGTGTGTGTATGTGTGTGTCTTTGTCTGTGGATGTCTGTGTATATGTGTGTGTAGTATGTATGTTTGTACGACAGGCTTTTTTCTGCTTCTGTCCACCATATCCACTCACATGCCCGAGGCTAGAGCAGAAACAAGTTGCCTAAGGGAGACTGGGCTGAACACGGAAACATCTAGTTGAAGAGGAGTACACAGTCACGCCCGCAGCTACGCACAACTACGCCCGCGCCTATATAACAGCATTTATTACTTTTCCATATTGCTTCTGAAAGTAACTGACTGGATTCCACGGTGTCTCTGTACACTACATATGTGTGCGCGTGTGTGTATGATATAGAAGTGCATGTAGATGTAAGATATAGAAGTGTGTGCGTATGCAGATGCATGGATAGTAGCATGCATACATACGTACATACATACATGCATGCATGCATGTGTGCATCTATACATATAAAAACACATATGTAAGAGAAGCAAGCGATGTAACCCATGACCGCTTCTTGTCTTAATATACAAAGGTTTAGCTGCGTTTTCCATTAAAACGAAACTTATTTCAAGATTACAGTGAAATCACAAGATTTCCCAATGCGGTAAGGAAAATGATCAACTTTAAAGATTCTGCAAGGATTCCTAATTATTTAACAATCTACAAAAGACACGAATGCACAACATTCAATCTGAGATATCTAAATATATTTTGAAGAGAAATGTTTATCAGAAATGGCTAAAGTTTATTTCTATCTTATTTATTTACAAGCCAAAGATATCAACTAAACAATATCGAAATGACAAATGCATACATTCGTTCATACAAACACACATATTCACATGTTTAGCCATGTAAGTGTGTATGTATATGCGTGTAAGTTCGTTTGTTAATTTATACATTTGCATATTGTTATATATCCACATATGTGCATGTGTATACGTGTAAAGTTTATGTGTAAGTGTCTAAATTTATATGTATGTAAGTTTATATGTGTGTCTATAATTATAGCTTTAAGCATAAAGTGCTATGAAAAAAATAAAAATCTAAAGGATTTTGGCTCGTACGCACCATAAATAAAATTTAATTAGTTAAATGTGTAACACTATTACAAATTACCAAAAAACACAATTCTTAAAAACAACAAATATATTTTTCGTTTGCTAATTATAAAAAACATACCCATAATATAGAAATATAATCTAATAATAGTAAAATTAATTTCCATCATTGAAATTAATATTTACAATTAATATTTCATAATTCTTACAAAGCTTGTATGCCTCCAAGCATTCTTTCCTTGTAAAACGTTATTTTCAGTTTCTTTCTTCATCTGATTCACAAATAATATTGCCCTTAACTTCGTTAAAGGATATTATCACATGATAAATGATAATGAAAACAAAAATCACTATCAATTACTGAATTTCTATTATACTTTATTTATTTCATTTATCATAAATTTATTTATATTTTTCGCTCTGGAATTGTAAAACTTCGTATAAACATCATCTAGCTCTCATAGATTGCAGTAAATATCAATTCATGTTCTGTTCTATGTCCTTGTGCAGGAACCAAAATAAATGTATGAATATGTACTATGTGATATATATTTTTTAATTCGGTAGATAAAAAATTATATTTGCAAAATACACACCCATACGCACATGAATATCTATATCTGTATCTATCTGTGTGTATATATATATACATACACACACATACACACACACACACACATATATATATATATATTATATATATATATATAATGTATAATAAATGTATAAGAAATGTTGGCGCTGGAGTGGCTCCGTGGTAAGTAGCTTGCTTACCAAGCACATGACTCCGGGTTCAGTCCCACTGCCTGGCACCTTGAGCAAGTGTCTTCTACTGTAGCCTCGGGCCGACGAAAACCTTGTGCGTGGATTTGGTAGACGGAAACTGAAAGAATCATGTCGTATATATATATATATATATATATATATATATATATATATATAAACAAATTCAAAATGCGATAAAATAAAATTAATTATTATCGCTGGTGTTTCTAGCACAGGCCATATATTATTCGTATATAAGTACATTAAAGGCGAAGTATGTACTAGAAACACAGAAGCTTGATAAATTAGTGAACTGAAAATAAAAACATTTACTAACTCTGTTCATCTTAGACTGCAGTTTCGCCTTTTTCAGCAATAAAAATAATATTTATTTACTCAGGTATATATATATATATATATATATATATATATTATATATATATATATATATATATACACGTGTGTGTGTGTGTGGTGTGTGTGTGTGTGTGTGGTGTGTGTGTGTGTGTGTGTGTGTGTGTGTGTGTGTCAGTGTGTTTGGGTCATTAGCAATTAAATCTTAAGGGTAAGTTAATAAATAATATTAAAAATATTACAGGTAATTGCTAGAAATGGGAGATAGATAGATAGATAGACCGATAAATAGACGTGTCTGTGCATTATCTCACACAAGCATATGCGTGTGTGCACATATACATACACACACATGCATATGAATATGTGTATGTACATATGTGTATGTCCATTTTCTTAAAAGCAGGCATAAATACATATTACATATATATATATATATATAAATATATATATACATGATCGCATAGATATATAAGCATACATACAAGCATACACGCACGTGGTTTCATGTACGTCAGCTTACGAGTTTCCAGTTCGTGTGTAACCAAGAGTATCCCTCGAGTTCAATCATGTCATGCCTTGGACAGCTGACTCAAGAACGTAGAGAAAGTTCCACGTTTAACTTCAGTCAAAATCGACCGAACAACGACATCTTGTCACTGACTTGTAAATAATGGAATGGTGAAATTTGGTATAGAGACATTACTACTATCTCTAATGGCAGAATCTGTGGAAATGGTTTTATGTATTATTTATGTAGTGGTTGATTTAAATACGTATCCAGATATTGCGTGTGAAGCTCGAGTATTGCTGATATTAAAGCGCACACGGCGCCACTGAATGTATGTGTGTGTTTGTGTGTGTGTGTGTGATTGTGTGGGTGTGTGTGTGTGTGTTTGCGTGTGTGATTGTGTGTGTGTTTGTGTAAGTATGTGTTTGTATGTATAGATAGATAGAGAAATTGATTAATAAATAGGAATATAGACTGGCAAATAGATAGATAGATAGATAGATAGATAGATAGATAGATAGATAGATAGATAGATAAATAGATAGATAAATTGATTGACAGATATATATATATATTATATATATATATATATATAGAGAGAGAGAGAGAGAGAGAGAGATAGATAGATAGATATAGATAGATAGATAGATAGATAGATAGATAGATAGATAGATAGACAGACAAACAGACATGCAGACAGACAGACAGACATATAGATAGACAGATAGAGAGACAGACAAACAGACAGACAGGTAGATAGATATATAGATATGCATTAACAAAAATATGCATTTAATTTTATAGACAAAGGCCTGTAAAGATATATAAGGATGCCTTATATATGTGTGTGTGTATATAATTATATATGTATGTGTGTATAATTCCAGGCATGTATTTACAGAGTAGAAAAGTTTTATGTATTCGTCAACCTTTACGTGCGTGTATACATATATAGGGAGAGGGGGAGAGTGGGGGTGAAAGAGGTAGAGAGAAATACAGTCTTATGTACACATCCACAAACAAACGCACATACAGACACATAGTTGTAAATGTATATACACACACACACGCATATGATTTTGTGTATGTATATATGTGCATGTCCATATACTTACAAGCAGGCATATATACATATTACATATATGTGTATGTGTGTGTTTGTATGTGTGTGTATGTGTGTGTGTATATGTGTGTGTGTGCATGATCGCCTAGATATACAAACACACATACATGCATACACACACGTGGTACCATGTACGTCAGCTAACCAGTTCCCAGTTGAATGACTGCTGGATTACCAATTTCCTTGCCGTCAATTTTCCTGTCATCCTTTCGTGACAGAGTTCATATCCATATATTCCAGATACTTTATTGATAGCATCTTTAATAGAACTCCTTCATGTAGAAATATTTTACCTCTATACAATTGCCGTCTTAGCTGTTTGCAAAACTTGAGCAACAAATACATTTTCGGCGGACCAAATTCCATTGATCCTTATGTGCACAACCTTTAGACATTTTTGCTCAGAAACAAAACCTTATGCACCAAAAGAGCAATAACACTAACAGCTTTAATATCAACCATTAACATAATCGAGTCATCAAGAGTCCTTATACGATGTATTGCGTTCTTAATTCTAGCTCCTACCTTCTTGTGGAAATATCTGAGTTCAATTACACCCGCGTGTCAAATGCCTCTAACTGGCTTCCGTACCCGTGGCACGTAAAAGGCGTGATCGTTACCAACGTCGCTTCACTGGCACCTGTGCCGGTGGCACATGTAAACAGATTCGAGCGAGGTCGTTGCCAGTACTGCCTAACTAGCCTCCGTGCCGGTGGCACGTAAAAAGCACCCACTACACTCTCGGAGTGGTTGGCGTTAGGAAGGGCATCCAGCTGTGGAAACTCTGCCAGATCAAGATTGGAGCCTGGTGCAGCCATCTGGTTCGCCAGCCCTCAGTCAACCCATGCTAGCATGGAAAGCGGACGTTAAACGAATGATGATGCATATTGGTATATTTAGCACAAGGCTTTCAATTAATCATTGACTCTGTGTCATATCTAGGATTCATTTGACTATGGGGAAGAAAAACTTACAGCTTACGCAAAGAAGGGTGACGGATGGGTCCCCTCCTGTCGTGGTGTCTTGTTGCGAGTTTCTCCACGTCTAAAGACATCTCTGCTGTGTTCTATTGTTCCAGCTTAACTTTTCAGTGATTTCCGAAACAGTAAGTAGACACAGATATCATGTATGCAGGACTAACGTGTAGAATATTCTCTGGCAGTTTACAAACAATGACATGCTTGCTTTGAGGGTGAGTCCAAGAAAGAAATTATTTTTAAAATACTCCAGCAGGTAAACAAGGTTTTAGTGTTTACCTCACCTTTAACAACGCTCGTTTCGAAATTCGCTCTTGCTCGTCTCTCTTGGTAACGATAGCGGAGATGTAGCATTAGAAAACAATAAACTACAGATTGATCTAAACAGATTAGAAGCAGGGATTAAAAGATTATAGCAGCCAACGTTTCTAGAAACGATAATGGAACTGGAAAACGTCTTTCACAACCAACCCCAAGTCACAAAAACATTTCGTTGAGGTTCGTGGCTTTGTGGTGAGAGTGTTGGACTCATGATTTTAAGTGTTTGGTTTCGATTCCTGGACCGGGCGGTGCATTGTGTTCTTGAACGGCACACTTTATTTCATATTGCTCCAGTCTGCTCAGCCGGCAAAAAAATCCTGCGATGGACCGGCGTCTAGTACTGGAAAGAAATATATACGCCAGAGAAACCGGAAACCGGTCCAAGATTCTTATGCAGTGATGCGAACTAAGCAACAACAAGAACGTTTCCTTGATAAAAAAAATAACATTAACACGCGTCCTCTCCTGCCTATCGTATGCATCATATCAAAGAAATGGTACATACTCTAGGCGTATGATAGTGACAGTTATTCGATGGAATTCTTTCGCAGAAGAGAGATTTAGACAAGCATTTTCAACTTACTCTTCAATGGATCACAATTTCCGGCAGCTGGAAAGTTGCTAAACCTCTTGCCCTTAAATCTATCTTTTCTCACAGCAATGAAAGCGATACTAGGCAACGTGGAAAATTAATGCTAGTACAAATATTCACTACCTCTGCAAGTTGTGTTCAAATATAAGTTATTGATCTGGGATCTCTGGAGTATTCTTGAATGTTGAGATAGTAAGGCTATCAATTACATCTTCTATAGTTTCATCCATCAGGAGGGCACATGGTGAACACACGTGTTAATCTAATATATCCTTTCATTCATTTTCCTTTGCTGTGTCCCTTTTGTACCCTTCTCTTTATTATTGTTTAATAATACGAACGTTTATGCCTAATATTATTCCCTTATCTCCCTTCAATCTCATCACTCTTTATTGTTCATAATTGATTGCCTTCCCTTCAGTATTAACTCGACATGTTTTTCTAACCCGAATCTCGCGCCAGTGCCATATATGGAATTAGTAATATTTGTTTCAGTATGTGTAGATGGTGAGCTGGAAGAATCATTAAAACGCTAGACACAGTGCTTTGCAGTAGTTGTACCGTATTTACGTTCTGAGATCAAATAATACCAGGGTCGACTTAGATTTACATTGTTTCAGAGGAGATAAAATGGAGGCGCAATGGCCCAATGGTTAGGGCAACGGACTCGCAGTTGGAGGATCGTGGTTTCGATTCTCATACCGAGCGTTGTTTGTATTTCTTGAGCGAAAACACCTAAAGCTCAACGAGGCTCTGGCAGGGGGTTGTGGCGACCCCTGTTGTACTCTTTCGCCCCAACCTTCTCTTGCACTCTCTTCCTGTTTCTTGAGTAACGCTGCGATGGACTGGCGTCCCGTCCAACTGGGGAGGAACACATACGCCACAGAAACCGGAAAATCGAGCCTATGAGCTTGGATAGGCTTGAAAAGCGCGCATAAATAAAAATAATAAGAGCAGATAAAATAAGAACCAGCTGAACACTAGGGTCGATGTAATCGCGTTATCCCCTCCCCCAAACTTGCTGGCCTTGTGCCAAAATTTGAAACCGATATCCGTTTCAGTGTGTAAATCTATCTTTAATTTCCAACAACCAACTTAATATCATCTATATACAATAATGTTGATTAATATTCCATTATATTTCTGTTTGAGTTCATGTTACTGAAGCTGTTAATGCTGCTAGTGTAAAGCAGGATGGGCATAAGTTTGTTGTTGTTTGTTTGTTTCTTCTCGAGTCACGCCTGGCTCATAAGGGCCCGTTTCCTGGTTTCCTTGTCGTAGAGGTTCCCCACGTGGACGGGACGCCGGTCCGTCGCAGGTGAGCTGCTAGCTGCAGGGGGAAAGAGTGAGAGATAGTTGTGGCGAAAGAGTGAGTAGACGTTCGCCATTACCGTCTGCTGGAGCTGCGGGAAGCTAAGGTGTTTCGCTCGTAAACACTCACATCGCCGGTCTGAGATTCGGACCCGCAGTTCCTCGACCGCGAGTCCGCTGCTCTAACCACTAGGCCATGTACATCCACATGGGTGTAAGTAAAGATTTTCTTTTCCTTTGTAGAAAATTGCGGTAAAAAGAAAATGTGGCAATGAAAGGAACTCAGCCCTAACTCTATTACATAGGAATATTCCAAAATACTTTCTCTCTTCACTTATAGTATTTAATATTGCGTCTTTGCCGTATGCGTTTGTATCACACTGGTCCGCTTTCGAGCACTCGATATATATATATATATATATATATATATATTATATATATATATAATATATATAACATACCAGTCAAAAAATCGATTTAATGACCTATACCTCTTAGCCTATCACTAGATATCTGACTTTGTACCAACGCTAGAAAACAGACTTTGCATGAATTACCATCAGGCGTGGCTGTATGGTAAGATGTTTGGCTCTCAACCGGATGGTTCCGAGTTTAGACCCACTGTGAGGTTATACTAGAAGACATATGGAAGGCGGTGAGCTGGCAGAAACGTTAGCACGTCGGGCGAAATGCGTAGCCGTATTTCGTCTACCGTTACGTTCTGAGTTCAAATTCCGCCGAGGTCGACTTTGCCTTTCATCCTTTCGGGGTCGATAAATTAAGTACCAGTTACGCAGTGGGGTCGGTGTAATCGACTTAATCCGTTTGTCTGTCCTGTTTGTCCCCTCTGTGCTTAGCCCCTTGTGGGTAGTAAAGAAATATGTACTAGAAGACATATGCCCATGGTGCCAAGGCGTGGTGCCTTTGGCACGTGTCTTCTAGTATATTCTTGGGACGACCAAACTCTTGTGAGTAGATTTCGTAGACAGAAACCGAAAGAAGGCCATCATGTATTCATATATACGTGTGTATGAATGTTTTCTATTCTCTGTGTTCGTGTGTGTGTGTGTGTGTGTGTGTGTGTGTATACATATGTTTGCCTCCCATCACAACTTGACAACAGCTGTTGGTGCGTATCCGATCCTGTAACCCTAGCGGTTCGACATACAAGCTCGATAGAATAAGTACCAGAGATCAACTCATTCGACGAAAAATTCCTCAAGCGTATGCCCCAGAATGGCCGCAGTAAAACAACTGAAATACCGAAAAGATAAAAGTAACATATGTTTACTTTTTTTTTCTTTGTTAGTCATTTACTCTTTTATTTGCTTCAGTCATTTGACCGCGGCCATGCTGGAGCACCGCCTTTACTCGAACAATTCGACACCAGGACTTATTCTTTGTAAGCCTAATACTTATACTAACCTCGTAACTTACCTGAACCGCTGAGTTACGAGCACGTAAACACACCGGCATCGGTTGCCAAGCGATGGTGGGGGACAAACAGACACAACACACACACACACACACACATATATATATATATAACCTGGGACCTTGAA
>NC_043004.1:85536942-85551942 GCF_006345805.1 Octopus sinensis
CTCAATATGGCTAACCACTAAGGGAGGGAGTTACTGTAGCTTTTAGCCCCAGGCGATCATAGTCTCCAGCTGGCTTTAGGCACACTTTCTGTGCACTTATGGTATTTGCAAACAGGTCTCCCTTTCATCGTAAACCGGTGAATGCCGTACGCCGAAGACAGGCAAAACCTAGAAACTGCAGTCCGTGTGTGTCACTTAGGTTTATGAGAGAGGGATGACCTCCCTTTGCAAATACCATAAGGGCACAGAACGTGTGCCTAAAGCCAGCTGGAGACGATGATCTCCTGGGGCTAAAAGTTACAGTAACACCCACCCTTAGTGGTTAGCCATATTGAGATGGCTAGTATACTTTACTATATATATATATGCTTATACATATACTTAAATATATATACGTAAGTATATATGCATGCACATACTTACACACAAGCATAGCCACAGCTCTGCAGCTAGAAAAACGAAATTTTACATATATATATATATATATATATATATATATATATATATATATATATATATCTGTGTGTGTGTGGTTGTGTGTGAGTGCGCGCACACAATATGTGTGTGTATGTATACCTTATATTCAATTTTATTTATTCATTTCGCAAAATGATGACCTTCAAGAAAGACTAAAGTTTGAACAATTAGCATTATGTTTCATATTCAGATGCTTTTATTAAATTCATTCAGTTGTGGAACATAAATACATTTTGGAATTAAATAATTTTGATTTACTCTCAGGTGATGTTTGGCTAACCCTCTATACACATAAATGTGAATATAGGTATGCATATATGTACACAAATAACTATCAGAAAATTTGTGTTTATAATTAAAAGCATGTGTGTGTGTCTGGGTAACGGTATGTCTGTATGTCGATATCAGTGTAAATAAGTGTGTAAAATCTATGGAAAATTCGGGCCAATTTTGATAGTTTGCATGAAAGGAAAAGAAAACACAATATAAATAATAAAATATGAACAAAAATTAGGCTGGGAGATAACAATTTATTCAACATGACTGCAACGACTGCACCTAGCACCCACCACGCCCTCAAAACGAGTGTGATGGGCACACTTTTGGCGTTTATCTTCTATGACATACACAGCAGGACCCGGAATATTTTGCGTCTATAAGTACTTGCACGTTTTAACAATAATTATGCAAATATTCCATCATGGCTGCAGTCAAATGAGGGAAACAAGTAACAGAATAAAAGAAAAAGATAGAAAAAATATGCGTATGTATACACGTAGGTGTGTAAATATATATTCATATGAATATAAATATATATTTACTTTTATCTTACTAGTTTCAGACAGAGGCTGAGGCCAGGCTGGAGCACTGCCTTTCAGTGTGTTTGCGTTTGTTTTCCATACCGTTTGTGGTGAATTAGCCAGCTAGCGGCAGCTGCTTTTCTTCGTGCCTCCTGCCGCGATAAGATTTCAGTGGGGTATTTCTGTCAAAACTTTTTTCGAGAGACTCTTTGACGACGTTAATATCTAGATAACGCAAATTTATGAGGTTGATCCGAAAAAAATAATAAATAGGCGCAGGGGTGGCTGTGTGGTAAGTAGCTTGCTAACCAGCCACATGGTTCGGGTTCAATCTTAGGCAAGTGTCTTCCGCTATAGCCCCGGGCCGACCCAATGCCTCTTGTGAGTGGATTTGGTAGACGGAAACTGAAAGAAGCCTGTTGTATATATGTATATATATATATATATATATATATATATATATATATATATATATATAAGTGTGTGGTGTGTTGGTGTCTATGTTTGTCCCTGTAGCATTGCTTGACAACCGATGCTGGTGTGTTTACGTCCCCGTAACTTAGCGGTTCGGTAAAAGGGACCGATAGAATCAGTACTGGGGCTTACAAAAGAATAAGTCCCGGGTCGATTTGCACGGCTAAAGGCGTGTCAGCTCCAGCATGGCCGCAGTCAAATGACTGAAACAATGTAAGAGTAAAAGAGTAAAAGAGTAAATCCCGTACTCTTGAAACCAAGCTGTTTCAATAATGGGTCCTTACTTTGGTAATATTCATGGAACTTTGGTAATATTCAGGGCCGCCAAGTTCGGTGCTTGTTGAAACTTTCAAATGCAAAGTATTCAGCGGACTTTCCTCGATCTTACATAATGTATATCTCTGCAAGGGCATATATATATATATATACACACATATATATATAGATATATGTCTATTTGCATATTTTGTCATGAATATACTTCTGCACAGAATCGATTTCAAGCTTCTCATTTCCCTTCATTATCTAACTAGAAATTAATATGTCTATCTCTGCACAGTTATTCGTTCTCAGTCTATCTTTATTCTGTCTGTGACGACAAAGTCTTCATTTAGGTGTATTTCAATCACCATATGAATATGTATGGGATATGGATGTATGTGTATATCTATTTGTGTATGTGTATGTATGTGTGTGTGTCTGTATGTGTGTGTCTGTGTGTGTCTGTGTCTGGGTTGTGTGTATGATATACATGTTATATTATATTAATAATATATGTGTGTGTGACTGTGTTGTGTGTGAAGTATATATATATATATATATATTATATATATATATATATATATATATATATATACAGACATATACGAATATCTAAGAATATATATATATAACTTACACACACATACTACTTGGTGTAATTGATAATTTTTCCAAATTAATTAATTCACCCTCATTATTACGGATAACCATATTTTATCTCAGTAGATGGACCACAGCATCTTGTTTGGCTACACGCGGGTGGGAAGGGGCTGTGATGACACAATCGTTTCATTCACAAATTGATTCGGTGATACCAGTTGCGGGTTCTAGCTCGCTCTGATACTGAGTGGAGTTGGTTGCCTTTTGGTATCTCTCAAAATTCAATATATCATCATTTATGATTATAGTATTCTACGCTGAAGAGGAAAAGAAGTTTCGGTAAGATAGAATTATTTTATTATTTAATATTTAATATTTAATTCGTATGCTTCCTTAAAAACTTGATTTCGAACCGTACGTCCGTGGATAACTAAAAAAATGTTATGATAGATTGCAGTCAATTCATTCTCTCTTACCTGTTGTGGCCTTCCAAAATGCTGTTTTTACTGAGATCTCCCTTTTAGTAGAAGAAATAGCTATAACCCTTTGACTGCTATTTCTAAATTCGGTATGTGGTAAGGCAACTCGTTGCTAAACCCTTATTGCTTAGTATTACTTAAATTTCCTCGAATGAGGCTTTTAATGCCGAAGACTACTTGGTGTAATTGATAATTCTTCCAAATTAATTAATTTCACCCTTCATTATTACGGATAACCATATTTTATCTCAGTAGATGACCACAGCATCTTGTTTTGGCTACACGCGGGTGGGAAGGGGCTGTTGACACAATCGTTTCATTCACAAATTGAATCGGTGATACCAGTTGCGGGTTCTAGCTCGCTCTGATACTGAGTGGAGTGGTGCCTTCTGGTATCTCAAAATTCAATATATAATCATTTATGATTATAGTATTCTACGCTGAAGAGAAAAGAAGTTTCGGTAAGATAGAATTATTTATTATTAATATAATATTTAATTCGTATGGCTTTCCTTAAAACTTGATTTCGAAACGTACGTCCGTGGATAACTAAAAAAATGTATGATAGATTGCAGTCAATTCATTCTCTCTTACCTGTTTGTGCCTTCCAAATGCTGTTTTTACTGAGATCTCCCTTTTTAGTAGAAGAAATAGCTATAAACCTTTGACTGCTATTTCTAAATTCGGTATGTGGTAAGGCAACTCGTTGCTAAACCTTATTGCTTAGTATTACTTAAATTTTCCTCGAATGAGGCTTTTACATGCCGAAGACTACTTGGTTGTAATTGATAATTTTTCCAAATTAATTAATTTCACCCTTCATTATTACGGATAACCATATTTATCTCAGTAGATGACCACAGCATCTTGTTTTGCTACCGCGGGTGGGAAGGGGCTGTTGACACAATCGTTTCATTCACAAATTGAATTCGGTGGATACCAGTGCGGGTTCTAGCTCGCTCTGATACTGAGTGGAGTTGGTGCCTTCTGGTATCTCAAAATTCAATATATAATCATTGATGATTATAGTATTCTACGCTGAAGAGAAAGAAGTTTCGGTAAGATAGAATTATTTTTATTTAATATTTAATATTTAATTCGTATGCTTTCCTTAAAACTTGATTTCGAAACGTACGTCCGTGGATAACTAAAAAAATGTATGATAGATTGCAGTCAATTCATTCTCTCTTACCTGTTTGTGCCTTCCAAATGCTGTTTTTACTGAGATCTCCTTTTTAGTAGAAGAAATAGCTATAACCTTTGACTGCTATTTCTAAATTCGGTATGTGGTAGGCAACTCGTTGCTAAACCCTTATTGCAGTATATAATATATATATATATATATATATATATTTACACATATGCATACCTATTTTATATGTATATACGTACATGTATTTACATATATTAGCGTGTTGATATATATCTATATCTTTATATGTATATAAATATATATATATATGTGTGTGTGCGTGTGTAAATATATGTGTGTATATATATATGTGTATAAATATATGTGTGTATGTGTGTATATATATACATGTATGTGGGGTATATATATATATATATATATAATTATGTTGACATATATATATATGTATGTATATATATATGTGTGTGTATATGTTATATATATATATAGATATAATATAATATAATATATATATATAATATATATATATATATGTTATGTATATATATGTATGTATGTATATGTATATGTAATGATATTTCATAACGTGCTATTCTGATCCCGTGTTCGGAGTAATTTCGTTTCCTGAAGTCCGACAAAGCGTGAAAATTAATTAGTTGTGACTTATCATAGTAACGTGTCACTGTCAACAACAGAAATGTCACGTACTAACACCGTCCACGCGTAGGCGCACACATAAACACATATTTACCACCACGCACATGCGCGCATTTTCACACAAATACACCCACACACAAATACAAATACATGTGTTCATATATACATTAAAATATATACAGACACACGCACACATACACACAAACAGAAATGTGGCGTGCTATATATATATATATATATATATATATATATATCATATATATATATGTATGTATATTGAAATTATGCGCAAAGCTTAATGTGATTATGCGTCTGTACATTCCTGACTTCCTTATCAGCTAGCGACAATGATAATGATAGTAGCAGCAGCAGCAGCAGCAGCAGTAGCAGTTGCAGTAGTAGTAGTAGTAGTAGTAGTAGTAGTAGTAGTAGTAGTAGTAGTAGTATAGTAGTAGTAGTAATAATAATAATAATAATGACGATGATGATGATGGTAATAATTTTCCAGACGAAGAAATACAGACTACTAAAAGACGAAATTGCAAGTACGTGGTCAATGTGGAATGTAACTGTTATCTCTGTAGTTACAAATACTGGGGACACTAGCATCAAGGATCGAGAAACGTTTCAGAGAAATTGAAATTGACATGAGGCCAGAGCAGGCCCTAAAAACTGCTCAATTAAGGACGTTAAAATTGTGAGGTTTGGTTTTTGGGATTTGAGTGTCTTCTTCGATAAATTACATCCAAGTACCAAAGCTTAGAATTTGCGCAAGATCTTGCGAGACCTTTAAATGCAGGTTGCTGTCTGCTCTCACAGAATCAACAACAGCAAGACTCAAAGACGTGGGAAGTAGACAAAATAATTATTGTTATTACTAGTAGGAAGCTTAAGGCAGTGAACTGGTAGAATCGTCACCACGCCGGACAAAGTGCTTAGCGGCATTTCGTCCATCTTTACGTTCAGATTTCAAATTCCGCCGAGGTCGACTTTGCCTTTCATCATTTTGGGGTCGATAAATTAAGCACCGGTGAAACACTGGATCGATGTAATCGACTAGACCCCTCCACATCATACTTTTGAGGACTTGTGACTCCAGGAAAAAGGATTGTCATTATTATTATTATTAATATCTTCTTTCTTCTTCTTCTTCGTCTTCTTCTTCTTCTTCTTCTTCTTCTTCTTCTTCTTCTTCTTCTTCTTCTTCTTCTTGATGATGTTGATGTTGTTGTTGTTATTATTATTATTATTGAGTGAGAGAGCAGTGCATGCCATGAAAGTGACACTGGGGTAAAATATACGAAGCCCAGTATACCCATCATGACTACCCGTCTGATAAGGGTACACCAGGCACATGCATCACAACCATATGTGCGCGAAATTGTGATCTCATATAAAGATAAACAGCACAAGACCTTGCAGGTGGGGCTCAGGTAGAGTTTTCTTCTTGTTAAGTAACCCATTGCGCTTAAATGGTCCCTGAATAAGGATTGTATAAAGATGTTGAACAAAACACCCATGTTTCCAGAGGTGAATTATTCAAACCCCAAAGAATCTCTCTCAACACATGGCTATGATGCTCCCCCACTACTTCTGCTCGTGATCAGAGATGCACATAGCGTCAGCCACTAAGGGACATGCTCAACTGGTTATGGTCAAACAACTCACAAGCAAATCTGTGGTATTGAGCAGAATATTTTCCCCTCTTTTATACCAAGACAAACAATGTACATGAAAATACTTCCAATCAGTTAAGATCAGAAGCAAGCGAGCCACTGTCTGGTACTCCATCAGGGCATTTATTATTACTACCACTACTACAACTACCACTACTGCTGCTGCTGCTGCTGCTACTACTACTACTACTACTACTACTACTACTACTACTACTACTACTACTATTATTATTATTATCATTATTATTATTATTATTATTATTATTATTATCATCGCAAGCGCACCCAGCTGTTAGCATGAACTGGATGAAATTGATTTTCTCAATCACCTAAAATTTCAAATATTGTGTCTTTAGTAGAAAGGATTATTTTTTTGTAATTTCATTATAGTTACAGTTTTGAGCTGGAAGAATTGTTAGCCTCTCGCTCAAAACGCTGAGCAGCATTTCCTCCAGCTTTTCATTTTAGTTCGAATGCCGATGAAATAAGTACTTTCGAGAAGTAAGGTCGATGAAACTGACTTGCCCTCTATTGAAAATTGTTGACCCATGGCCGAAATTTGAGAGTAATATCATTATTTCAGTATCTCATTTAGATACAACATAGCCTGATCAGAAGCGAGAAGGTCTTCGATCTGACTATTAGTTAACTTTATCTAATCCGAAAGGATTAGTGGCGTATAGAATGTTTGAACCTAGGGCGTAAAAAGTAAGGAAGAATTAGTAGAAAGCCTTAACGATGTTAACAGTCTACTACCCTTTCCGCATACCGTAAATCCTCGAGTATAATACGAATTTTTTCCCAAAATTTAAAGGTCAAAATCCCTAGTACGTACTATATACGAGGTTAAAAATGAAAATTATTTTCTAAGCAATGTCCGAGTCTCTATTTGCTGTCCGGCTATGTTTATTTAGATGCATTTTGTGATGTCGGGCGCGAAAATACCTTAAGCTAATCCTGAAAGCAATGAAGTCATAAAAGAATCATCCATAACTTGCAGTAAGCAACATTTATTAAACGTTATTACTGTTATTTCTTTATTTTCTGCAAACAAAATGCACAAAAAAACTACACGTTTGCATTATGTTATATATACAATAATAATAATAATAAAGGATGTTACCGTATACATTTTTACAAACCAAGGGCGTTATATAGACCTCCTTGACTCAAGTTAGAGAAGGGGTGCGTATTATACACATGGTTTAGGTTTTTTCAGAGGTACAGCCCCCTAAATATCCCATGCGTATTATACTCAAGGGCGAACTATATTCGACGATTTACAGTATGATAATAAATATTTCTAACATTGATACAAGGTTCCTCATGACTTGTACGAATGGTCAATTCGAATATTTTAATCTTTGTTACTTCACCTATAAAGTATTTTATAGAATGCGTAAAGATAAAATGCGACGTTGATCTTCGCTGGTATTGAACTCAAAATGCAAAGGAACGTTTTAAAATGGTACACGGCGTTTTAGTTCGTATCTGTAACACCTAGAGATGATAACGTTACCGTAAGGTGAAACTTTATCATAGAGCAGATACGCTCCTGTTATCTATCATCGTATCTTCAGCATTATTTTTCTGCAGTAACGAAACATTAATGAAATCTACCTACAATATCATTTCGCTACCTTTTGTTTATTCTTAATCTTATATCTGTCTGTCATCTAATTGTCTTATATATGTTTATTTACTTCACAATATTTGACTATTTCATGTCACCGTTCTAATTTCCAAGTTGGTTTAGTGTACATATCTTGTTCAAAACTGTTATTTATACCAATTTTTTATGCATGATTTTCAACAAGCGACATAAACTCAAGGTTGTCTATTCCTAAAATGAATCAATGTACACTTCCTATCAAGTCTGCCAATGTTCGTTTTATATAGTCATTATGGACAAATGAGAGACGCAAGGATACCTACACACTCACAAAAAGATACACACACAACTATACCTACATATAACACATAAACGCATATATATATTTACGTACATACAGATACACATACACACGATATGGGTCTTTCAATTAATGTATACCAAACCCATTTACCGATTTACTAGGCCCTAGTGACTGTAAGGTGCAACGCAATGGCACTGAACACGCAATCAGGTGGTTGAGAATCAAACTGCTTACAACACTGCCACATTTTCGACTGCCAAATAATTTTCTATTGTAAAATCTGTACATAGAATTTTAGTATGTTCATACTGACTTTCAAATGGTTAATTGAAATATAAACAAATCCAGTCTAGAACAGGATGCCCCGTTCATATGCTGCACATACGCTTAAAAGAAAGCATTTGTACATATGTCAAAAAATATCAGTGAATATAATATTATGGCTAACGGAAAATCCACAGCCCAGAAAATTGGAAATTTGAGGATTAATGAGGCAATTCAACCATCAAATAAAAAAGCGTTAATTGGCTAATTTTTCATTATAGTTCTGAACATGTGGTGGCATCTCATCTATTCCTTTTTCTTTGCAGTTAGGTTCTCAGAGCATTCTCCATGTTTAAAACACGTTTAAAGGATAAAGTAATGAAATTAGTTGAAAACAAAACCACTGTTCGTTTTACTTAAATTTTCCGCTCTTTATATACAATTTGTATGTTGCGATCAATAGACACTTTTACTGTGTGTATTCATCTATATATGCATGCATGTATGCATATATATATAAAAAATAAATTAAATAGAGAGATATAATTGACAATCTAATCATTCATTTTTATTATAATATATCATAATATACTATGAATATAATATAATACGAAATTCCGTTGAAAGGATGGCTAGATTGTAAAAATCCAGCCGTCCTTTCACATGGAATGTCGCCTATCTTCAAACCATTGGCTCCGATGAGGCTTACATAAGGGAAATGAATTTTTCACATATCAAAAAATGTATATAAGTCGAAACAAATTGTTGTCATTTTTGCTTTTTAATGATTGTTCGTGTTATATTATCTTATCTTACATTATATTATATTACATCATATCATATTTATAATATATTATGCGATATAATATAAATGAATTAATGGATTTTCATTTGTATCACTCTATTTAATTTATTGTTTGTAATTTGTATTATACCCATATTTATGTGGTACTCAAGTGACGTAGCAGGGAATTGGCTATTTTACACACCCATTGGAATGAATTCTTCCCCTTTGTCTGTTAGTCTCTCTCTCTCTCTCTCTCTCTCTCTCTCTCTCTCTCTCTATATATATATATATATATATATATAAATAGGCATATATGTACATATATGCATATACATACATATATGTATATACATATATATACACACATACACACACGTATATATATACATACATATACTTAAATATATGTATTGTGTATTTTCCATCGTCAGTGTAATATAGCCTATTGCACATAAATACAAACAATTATACATACCACAGGAACACATAGGATTCACAGCGCAAATACAATTGTTCGTATTTATATACAAATTAAAATTCAAATCTCTAGTTCGTTTCTCTCAGCCACGCATGAATAACCAAATAGTTCATCAGTGAATAGACTTTAAAATTATAATTTGCATGTAAGTATCATCAGTTGTATTTGCGCTGTGCATATGTTGCGTTCCTGTGATATGTATAACTGTTCGTATTTATGTGCATTGGGTTATATCACACTGACGATGGAAAATGGGAATTTTGCCGTAATACTAATTTCAATTATTATGTAATTGAACCTTTTCATGAATTCTTTTTGTATATTCCCCCGATTTCGGCGCGTGTTTATTGTAATATTTAAGGTAGTTTAAAGCTATTTCGCGTCTTTCGTTAGCGTTAGGCTAAGTCTGTGTACCTACTCGCTTGCTCTTAATATAAATTTATTAATTTTACCTTAACTGATTATTACATGATAACTACCTAAGTAAATCATATATAAATTCCCAATAAGTTAGTTACCTAATAACATAAAATTAATTACCCGATAGTAAGAATTCAAATAAAGTAACCCCGAAAAGGGCTTTAATGCGTCCTTAGAGTATACAGAACTTTGGAGGAAATGCTTATAAGGTATATATACTAAAATCGTGAGGCGTGTTACGTAATAACAGGCTAATCAGATATGTGATAATAATAATTCAAACGAGATATCTCTGAAAAGGACTTTTGTGCTTTTGCGCTAGGGCTGGTGTATTCATGTATAACTCACTAACCAAGCGGATCTATTCTTTAGGAAAATACTAATTACTTAATTTAAGTGTTGTACTGAATAAATTGCGAAAATAGCTCATACAGTACAAATACTAAGTTATAAGCATACTGAATTTGATTTATACCAAATAATATAGGAAAATGAATGGGTTATTTCCCTTGGCTGTTAAAATAATATTTATTAGTTATATACAAGGATCCCTTCCAGGGGTCATGTTATCGATTATTTCAATAGTTTGAGTATGCCATGAGGTTTCCAGACAGGAGTTCTACTCACGTGTCAGGTTTCATCAAAATCTATAAAACTATGTGAGAGGAGTTAGCTAACAATTCCACAAACAAACACACTCACACACAAACTTTCCCACATATTTAGGAGATATATTAGTGTATGTGGGTGTAAAGGGAAATATATATATATATATAATATATATATATATATATATATATATATATATATATATATATATATATATATATTATATCCACACACTACACACTCAATAACACTATAAAAAGAGTCAAACATTCCTGCAAGAACTTAGTTCAATTTGACTACTCCACCAGAATGGACGAAAGCGCTTATATGATATATGATATATGATGTATAAAAACATGTAACATACAAATAAATATCTGTAAATATAAAATTATCCGAATTTCTGAGTACTTCATTTCTTCTAATATAAAATAACTCTACATCCTCCAAACATTCTAATATATATATATATATTAAATAAATAATGTATCCCACATATTCGCCTACTGAGATGGAACTTACGTTCACTGTAAAAAGTAAAGCCAAGGAAACCAATGCTTGAATATGATATCGTAGGTTAATTGTTCAGATCTTAGCTTTTAACTTAACAATTTATGGCTCCTTATATCGGCAACTTGTAAACGGGAAATATACCATAAAACAACCAAACCGAAACAGAAAAAATATTTCATAATATATCTGGGAATCGAACTACCAACTAGCTTTCAACTTTATAACAGTGCCAGCCACTATTATTAATACGACATCACAGCATCAGCTCTCCAATTTTGCTCTCTGAGCCGAAACATTTTGCTTAGTTTAAACCAGCGGCTTGTCAATAGAGAAGTGAGTAAACAGATCATCAACGTATGGTAGTATCTATATTACATGGTATAAATCCCTATGATTACTAATTAGCTGTCATACAATCTAAACTATATGAGCAAGTTTCGTTCGTAGAAATAAGCTGATGCATATTATTCAATACAAATAAGATGTAATACTCGGTTACTCTGTCACATTTAATCACATCAAGCTGAGAGTCAGAACCACTTGCATTTCCTGATTCAAATGATAATTTAATGACTTTACGGTTAAAACAGTGACACGAGAAAGAATGTTGCCTGCATTACGACTAGCGTACATTTGGTTGCATGAGGTTATTGCATTTAACGCGTATTTTGCCAAACAAAATTACGTACATTATGCACCAAATAATTCAAACGTAGCTGCGATGCTCCATATCATTCTAAATCTAGAAGGACTCATGATACAATGAAATCACAAATATATATATATATATATATATATATATATAATATATATATATATATACGAGGGAGCTGAAAATTCTAGGCTTTCAGTAAAAGAAAATACGGAAGGATTAATTAAATATGAAATTATTCAAAATTTTACCTGCTCAGCTTCACTCAGTTTTCGCAGCGGTCTTTCAATTTTTTCTAAGATCCTGGAAGTTTGGGCGGTACCCTCAACACCAGGAACTTTTCAGAACGCTCACAAACATGTATATACATATATATATGGATGCATGGCGTTCAAGTAAATAATAATATAAATAATACATGCATATATATATATATATATATATGCATATATGGATATATATGTTTACATTATTTAGAATTGGTCGATATTTGTCCTCATCTTGTTTGTTGTTAACACAACGTTTCGGTTGATATATCCTCCAGCCGTATATATCTACAGCGAAAAGAATATATCGTAAATGAAGCAGTGAACTTGTTTGCAGTTAAATCTGCAATTATTAGCTACCCCAAGATCTGTTTCCAAGGTGGAATTCACAGGAAATATATAAATGTATGGCTATAATTATTTCCATCTTTAAAGAAATGTCTCACTTCAAAAAATGCTTAACTTCACAAACCATATCATGCCGAGGATTCTAAAATAGAATAAATTAATATTATGCAAGATTAGCGCAAAGTAAAGCATTTTATAAACTTGGTAAGAACTAGACAAATAAAAATGTCTCATGTGTAGTTTCAGTATCTTCTTCCTTATAGTTCCTCAGGTTCAAATTCAAATTCCTTACCGGGCAAGTGTTAGAAAGAAATTATTTTCTTCCCATACCGTAAATAATTACCACTAGTCCGAGAACGACATGTATATTAATATGTATGTAAATACGCATGTGAACCTCATAGTTATATGCGCATAGACATACGTATATTTTCATATATTTGCGTGAGTGCGTGCATTTATGCAGCGGAATTCTACAGTTTAAGTTCACTAGACTTTACGTGCATCGTGTTTGTCGGGTCAAAGATGTAGCAGACGATATCTCTTTAATTCCACAACATTAGAGAAACTTCGAGAGAATAATTCTGTTGCGAAATTAAATTCCTAGCAACTAACGAATGCCTGCTGGAAATTTTGCGGTTTGTGCCTCTAACGTTTGTCTATTACTAGTATCACACATCCACATAAATACCAGTAATTGCTTGGTGACCACAAACTCCATAAATTAATTCAACAAATTGCTACAATATTAAAATTAAAATTTATCCTACAATATCATTTACTAAGGTAACACAACTCGGCAAGCATATGCCTACATTCAATCAATATGTTTGAAGAGAAGAATGTAAGGTAGAACCTTACTTAATCAGTTCCAATGAGTGAATGAGAAAGACATTAAAAACTTATTAGGTAATGGAGGAATTGTAAAGGAAATAGGTTACAGATTCACATTATATGAATGAGATTACCGTTATTAGAGTAACATAATCCGTAATAATGTTGTTTTAGATTGATATAGGCATCCCAGATAACGGCTCGTGGAAGATTATGTTCTCTAGTAATGAAACGTAGGAATATTTTATCATCGAAATTGTGCTGAATGTCATTACGTTGCCATTAGTTAGGCATTAGTTGCTGTGTAGGAAGTTTTAGCTTTCAAGTGAGTAATTAAGTAAGGTTCCACACCTCCTACAGCATTTCAACCTTCTATTGAAATAAACTTCCGATTTAGGCTTGAGCTTAGAATACAAATTGACGTCAATCGCTTAAGCAGGATGAGCGACAATCATCTCTGAACACAGGACTCTAAATTAAAAGAGATGATGCTAATACATTTCATCAAACAAACAAATGCTTATATATAAATACATAATCACATGGATAGATTTACATACGTGCACATTTAAATATATATCTATTATATCCATTAATCTGTAAGCACATGAACAGATCTACCTGTGATTATCATAAGTAGATTTACATTCATAGATTCATGAATTCACACATGTATGTCATACGTATATACACAGGGGTGCTGAAAATTTCATGATTATACAAATATCGCGGAAGGCCTGGCTGGAGGCCCGACTTTCTGAGTTCTTTTACAGGACTTAGAAAAACTGAGGAACTGTTGCGATATGTGCGTGAATCTGAGACGAGAATCTGTCGAATAAAATTATAACTAACTGATCCTGCCGTGTTTCCTTTTACTCAAAGCCAAGACCTTTTCAGCGTTCCCTGTTATAAACATGTACAGGCATACATATCCACACACACACACACACTCACACACACACTCAAACACATACACACACACACACACATATATATATAGTTCAAATTTACAGAATAGCAAACGACGAAGACAGGTGTATAAACAACATGGAAGTGTATTAGATTAACGCTCGGGAGGGTGAGAAAGTCTTTTATGTTTCGAGCCTACACTCTTCAACAGAAAGGAGCACGCGGAAATAAAGGGAGAGAGAATATTTTTAAAATACTTGTGGAGTTAGCGGTCAATCGAAAATCGACATATTCGCCATGATATATCACTAACCACTACACATTATTTTTTTTCTTGTTTATTTCTGTATTTCTTTCTGTGGAAGAGCGTAGGCTCGAAACGTTAAAGACTTTTTCACTTCTCGAGCGTTATACTAATACATCTGTT
>NC_043004.1:85556942-85561942 GCF_006345805.1 Octopus sinensis
TTCCACTAATCCCTTCAAAATTGTGGCCCAGAGTGCTGCAATCCAGTGGCGGAAATAAATATAATATAAACAACATACGTTTCTTTTATTTAAGGAGAAAAATATATTCAACACTGCAGAATGATTGTGTATCACATCTTTCAATTTGTTTCATAATTTTATTCTTCAAAGCAGTTCTAACTTATTTAATATATTGGGTCATCCCACAAATGATGCGGGTATTTTTCAATTGCATGAACTAAAAGTCGGAGGGGACCAGATAAACTGCCTGGATCAAATTGCCATAAAAACAGGTAGTAATTTTACCTTGTACTTATTCTTAGTGCAAATTTTAAAGAATGCAGTCCTATTTTAACAATTATTGATTTCAAAGCTAGAATGGAAGTGACAAAGGAGCGTATTCGACATATTTTGCATTATGAGTTCAATAAAGGCAACAACGCAACGGAAAGTGCGAGGAATATTGAAGCAGTGTATGGGGATCGGACAATAAGCGTAAGCCAGTGTCAACGGCGGTTCAAGAAATTCCGAACCGAAAACTGCAACCCAGAAGATGATTCTTGTCCTGGAAGATCAACGAGGACGTCCTGAAGATCCTGGTCGAGCAAAATCCAATCGTAATTGCTGAGGAACTAGCAAAGAAACGTGTATTTGGTCATTCACCCATTCATCGACACCTGTTGCCATCGGAAAATGCAGCTAATTGGGTCAATGGGTTCCTCACAAACTTTCCGAGTTCGATCATGCGCAGTGTGAATGTGGGCTCGTTTTTGCCGGTGAGGCGAAATAGGTTCTCTATAAAATGTTCAAGCATGTAAAACAATGGGTAGGGAAAGGAGAAACATCAGAACCCCACACTAAAGAAGGTCTTCACCTACGTAAGGTATTGTTGTCTATTTGGTGGGATATGAAATGTTTAGTACACTTTGAACTTTTAAACCTAAACTAAACGATAACAAAGGAGATCTACTGCGAACAGCTTGAGCGGCTTAAGTCAGCACTAGATGAAACATTACTATCTTTGGTTTCAAGACAAAAGGTACACTTCCAATCAGAATAATGTTCAGCCACATACAGCAAGAATTACATTCCAAAGGCTGGGGCAGTTTGTATGGAAAACGATATCCCACCCATCATATTTGCCAGACATTGCCCCATCTGATTATCATTTGTTCCGCAGATTTCAAAATCAGTTGGATGGAAGTAATATGAATTCTGTAGACGAGGTCAGAACAGCTCTGGAAGTGTATTTTTCGTCACAGTCAAGTGAATTTTGAAAGAGGGGACCCAATACGTGGATCTGTGAAGGCGGTGAGACGGTAGAATCGCTAGCACACTGGGAAGAATGCTTAGAAGCATCTCATCTATCCAAGCGCTCTGAAATCAAGTTTCTCTTAAGTCAACTTTTCCTTTCATCCTCTCGGGGTTTATAAATTAAATACCCACGGTCAGAGGAATAGGTACGATTAACATGTATATAATGGCTGTTGAAACAGCCATATGGCAGAATCCTTAAGAAGCATACTTTGAAGCCAGATTGTTTCAGGTTCAACACCCACTGCACGGCAACTTGAAAACATATTTTCCATAACTGAAGGTGGAGTAATTCTTTGAGGGAATTTGGTAGAGGGAAATGTGTGAAATCATAGACCTATGAATTACCATACTTGTACCAGTTCCACTCACAAGTATTTGGTCAGCAAATACTTGTGAGTTAGAGCAAAAGACACTTGAACTGGGAATGATATGTATAGTTGAGAAGCAAGCATCGCACCACGCAGGCACGCTTGCACCTTAGAAATTCGTCGACCGATATTGTAACCATTATACAAGGTTTCCACGATAAGATAAGTTTGCAAACCAAAGTCAAAAGAGGTAATCGAACAATAAATTCACTGGACATTAGACAAGGAATCGATACGACTAACTAGTATATTATTTATATGTTAGAGATAGTACTGGATTTGCTCTTTCTTCTCGTATAGGCTGTTTTACATTATCGTTTTAGAAGCAAGCAGCCATTATTTATTACATAAATAGTAAACTGGAAATGTTCTCAGAAGTGGAAAAGCGGAAGCGAAAGCCAAATTATGTATGTTATCCCCAGGTGTAATTCTTCACCGAAATCTGTCTCCTTAATATTGCTTCAGTTGCCGAAAAGCAAAACGTAATTATGTTTCTCTGTTCTGTTGCTCTGTCCGTTCTGTGCCATTTATTAACTAATAAACATGTTTGTATGAAATATACATGTATTATACATATAATATATATATATATAATATATATATATATATATATAAAATATATATATATTTATTAATATATATATATATATGAGTGTGTTGTGTGTGTGTGTGTAAATAATATATATTTACATGCATTCATATATGTCTATGTGCGTAATTGTCAGTGTGTGAGCATATATAATGTTGTTGTTTATGTATATAAATAAATGTTGCGTATATAATATATATATATATATATATATATATATATATTAATGTGTATATATATATAAGTAGTGTGTGCACACACACACATATATAAGTAAAGTGTACACATGCCATGTGTATATATTTATATATACATATAGGCGCACGTGTGTTAGAATACATATATATATGTATATATATATATATATATACATATATATATTGTAATATATATATATATACATGTATATATATATATATATATATATATATATATAGAGAGAGAGAGAGAGAGAGGAGGGTGCGCATGTGTACCTGTATGTGTGCGTGTATGCATCTATGTATGTGTATGATACATACCCATAAGTATTGTTATCTGGGAGTGAAATAATTTTGTTTCCTATCTGCATTGCTTCGTTATATGCCACAGAAAGTTGGTCATTAGTATCAATAGGTAGTCAAATCTAAAACATTATCTTCATTGTAATTACCTATGTTTAATGAGCATAGGACCTTAGGTCTACATAATAGCATTACCAGCTTATTTGTACGGAAATAAGCATACATATATATATATATATAGCATAAATACCATATACCCGTTGTTGTCGCTGATAGAATAAATTGTCTAAGAGACGCTGAGCAAGTGAAGAGCTTCTTTCTTAGTTGAAATTACAGGTAGATTGTACGTACTTCAGTATATTAGTTACATACTTTGGAATATCATATCACTTCGACTCAGTACTAGCTTCTACCTGTTAACTTTTATTTTTGTTTCAGCCATTTGTCAGTGGTCAGTCTGGAGTTCCGCATTGGATTGTCTAAATTGAAACTAAATTGAAAGCAAAGGAAGGAAGGAAGAAAGAAAGAAAGAAAGAAAGAAAGAAAGAAGAAAGAAAGAAATGAATAAAAAGAAGCGCTAGACAATAGTTTGTTCTCTCCTGCAGAAGCACTAATTTACCTAGAACCAATTAACAAACTAACATCGGTTGTGAAGTGGTGGTGCGATGGTAACTGAGACACACATGTTATATATATATATATATATATATATATATAATATTATATATGTATGTATATATGTATATATATTATATATACATATACATATACATATACAATATATATATATATATATATAATATAGATAGATAGATAGATAGATAGATAGATAAATAGATAGGCATACATATTCCATGCATGCATATATATACACCTCCATATACCATGTAAATATACATGTGTGTGTGTGTGTGTGTTTGTATAAATGTATACATTCAATGGGCTTCCAGTTTCTGACTGCCAAACATCGGTCAGCATTGTAATAATAATGGTTTACAGTTTTGACACAAATGCTGCAGTTTGGAGGAAAAAGTTTTAGTTGATTTCATCGGATAAAAGGGTAAGCTGACTTCGATTTGAAATAAGAACGCAAAGATTCAGAACAAGTAACGCAAAGTATTTTAATGACGCTCTAATGTTTCTACCAATCCAGCGTCGATTTTCTTTGATTATTCTTCAAGTCTAGAGGGGAAAAGATGATGGAGGGAATCTGAGGCAGTCATGGTTTTCTAAAATTATTAATGACGTGAATTACCACTTATATAAAGAATCCATAACGAGTTAAATTCAGTTTAAATTTTCAAAACATTTCCATCTTGTGGTATACTATGAAATACTTATAATTATATCTGAGAATATTCAATCGAAACCCTCAACAATAATTGATTTGTAACTTTATGATTTGAACACACGCACTTGTTAAAGAAGGGAAATATATTCGATTAAACCGTCTGCAGCTAATGACCAGCAGTTTCATGAGGTCAAGTTAAATGTAGACTTGTTTATTGTTATTCCTATAATACATAGAAGACATTACGTCGCATTAATTAACTGAGTTCTGTTACATCATTAATTGGTGAAAGATTAACAACATTACAGCATGGAATAAATTTACTTCGTCTGACATAGTAACTTTATCCTATAAGAGGATTTATATTTTATAAATTTTATTTCTCTGAACATAACATATGGAAGATTATTCCAATAACCATCATCTAAGGAACAACAAGCTAATTATCAAAATCAGTAAATTATCCTTGTATTTAGAACAGAATAATACTATCAATGGCATATTGGTGGAAATAATGTTCTTGCATTAGTTTAACGGAATGGAAAATAAAGATAAAACTCTCTACATTAATTGTTGATTACAAGACAAATGCTAAATAATAACCAAAAGTTCGTAAGTAAATTAGTCTACTAAAGATAAGCTCTTTGCTCTATGAAGAATGACCTTTGACATAACTCGTAAATATAACGAGCATACAGAGGAACTTGTTTGCTGTTGTCTTTGCTTTTGTAGTTTAATCTCATATGAGCCAGATCGAGTAAAGCTGGAATCAAAGTGGTGCCAACCATGACCGTCTGGTTTTACACATACAGTGTGGTTAAACAATGCAGAGTTACTCAAATAAAGGAATACAAGTTACACCAATCCAAAGTTTACAATAGTTTGCACTAAGTCATGATTAATGGAATAAAAAAAAGAACATGACTGCATCTCCA
>NC_043004.1:85566942-85579442 GCF_006345805.1 Octopus sinensis
CCATAAGAAAATTTATTTCGTTGTTTGTCCACAGATACTAATTATTATCGACATTCTCTTTCAGATGACTCAAAATATCGGAGGCAAATCAAAACCCTCCTATCATACTAGCAAGGGTTGCGGAGATTATGAGATACGCATGAACTCACTGCCAGCGATGTACGAAGCGTAAATCTTGCCAACGATACAGCAAATCAATCAACGATATTTCGCTGGTATTGCTAATATATATAGACGAGCGATTGAACAAACGAAAGAAGGGCACTCAACATTTTTATTGGGAATTACAAATATGGATCAATATATATATATATATATATATATATATATATATATATATATATATATATATATATATATATATATATATATATATCCGCCCACGCTGCTGTACTGCCCCAACCTCTCCAACGCCACCATCTTCACAGATACCCATCATCATCCTTGTCACATCACCGACTCATTTACCTGCACATCTAGTAATGTCATTTACTGCATGGCCTGCTCCTTCTGCCCTTCCCTGTACATCGGTCAATCGGGACGCCCTTTGGCTGACCTGTTCCCGGAGCGCCTCCGAGAAATCGGGCTCAGCAATGACATGTCGGTCTCGCGCCATTTCCACTCCTCAAGTCATTCACTATAAAATCTGTCTTTGTTCCGACTGTCTTTGCACAGGAACCATCCGGTTCCCAGCCTTCACTGTCAACAAGAATTAATCTCTCTTCGCTCCTTTGCACAACATGGACTCAACTCCCTTCCTCTCTTCATCTGACACCTAGTTCCTGTCTCCAGTCATACCTGCCTCCTCTCTTTATTGATACAAACTTCTAAGCCACACACACACACACACACACACGCACATACACTACACCACCACACCACACCACCATGCCACACCACAACATTCCCCATACACTAGCACTGAGCAATTCCCTGCATCAACACCATACACCGTTATCCAGGTTCATGATATGCAGTTTCATTTGGTACTCCTGTGTAAGTCTGAGCAATGCGAATCCGAATCGACGTAATGCAAATGCATATATGTGCGTGCATTTGTGTGAGTGTGTGTGTATGTGTGTGTGTGTGCGTGTATGTGTGTGTGTTATTGTATACGCTGAGGGTCATTTTGCGCACTAATTCTATCTTACTTCGTTTTGTTAATAGGCGGCGAGCTAGCAGAAAAGGTGCCGACCTGGATGCAATACTTAGCTCTACGTCACCTGTAGCTACGTCTTAAGTTTTCATTCACCCGAGTTCGACTTTGCCTTCCATCCTTTCGGGACCAGTGAAATAAATACCAACCAGAGACTGGGGTCGTTGTATTAAACTAGTCTCCTTCCCCGAAATTTCAGGTCACGTACACATTGCACAAATGAATATTATTGTTAATAGTTTACTCGTTAGCCATTCAATCAATTAAGTAATCGGTTATTTGATTAATTGATTAATTTTTTGACCAGTTAATCAGCCAGCTGGCTTAACAGAATTCTTTTGCCTCCATTTACACGCTCAACCAGGAGTTTAATTGTCTTCAATCAAGATGTGTGTAAATGGGTGACTGCATATTTGGATGTAAGTGTGTGTATGTATGTCTCTCTAGAGGTATGTGTGAGTTTGTGCGCGGTGTGCATGTTGTGGGCGAATGTGTGGTTGTGTTATTTTGCTGGTCAGCGGAGTTAGACTCAATACATTTTTGAGCACACTGATCCGCAATCGATTACAAACCCGAAGATTTGCAAGAACATTGCGAGATATAATCATTAATCATTTGAAAGCCTACATTTGGATAAACACAAATTTATATTCTATCATACCTGCATTATGTTTACATCCATGGTTTAACTTTTCAACTGATTAATTTTTCATCTTTCACAATCTATATTATATTCATTGATATCTCCTTTATTTTAACTCTCTGCATTGTATAAACATTGCATTCATTTATGCATTTATTACATCAAGATATTGCAAATTATTAACGTTTCGTATGTCTTAATCGTTCAAAGAATAAATAACTCTAATGCATGATTAATGAGAACGAAAAAGCTGTTCACCTCAAAAGACTTAACACTACACCTAAAACTGAAACTAATAAACATATTATATTGAGTTGTCCAGAAAGTTCGTGCCGATTTATAGTAGCTTGCCTTTCGATTTATTTTACAACATGGTTGGATTTGAATACCTCCATTTAGAGCACATTTTAAGGTATCATTTCGTGGAAGAATGTTTATGTTCCTATAACATGTGTTAATTTTGTGACCCTTTAAAATAGACGATAAGAAAGTTTAGTTTTCGGCACTTGATGCTTTGGGAACCAGACAAAAATTGCTTCAGCTCGGCTGGGATATGTTAGCCCACCCTCCATCTTCACCAGATATGGCTCCTTTGGATTTCCAATTATTCAGGTGTCTGCAGAATTGTCTTAATGGGAAAAAATTTCAATTCCTTGGATGACGTAAAAAAATACCTTGTTGAATTCTTTGCCATGAAACCACCTCAATTCTAGGAAGAGGGTATTTACAAGTTAGAGGAAAGATGGAGACGCATTGTGCAGCAAAATGGTTCATGTTTGGTTGATTAAAAATATAATGGCAAGTATTTATTGACCTTTTCCTTTCCTTAAAATTTTGACACGAACTTTCGGTCAACCCAATACCAGCTGTTACCTACTGGTAGGAACCTTGGATAGTTTACAGAACAATAAATAAGATATATGTCTCTTTAAAATGTGGAGCTTTCACCGATTGGCTGGAAAGAAACGGTAACAAACGCTGAAGCAGTAGAAGAGCTGAAACCCAAAGACATATATATATTTTGTTATTCAACGTACCACAAGTTATTGTCAAAGACCATTCTGACTGGAAGTGTTAAGGAGACGAGAGTAAAAGGCTGTCAAATGGTTTTGAGGATTAAGGGAGCAAAAGAAGATACTGAATGCAAGAGTCCGGATGATTGCATTCTGGGCAACGCAAGGGTTCATGGCTGATGACGGTAAGTGATTAACTTCTCATTGCGGGTCGATATCCTATTCGTTTTCGACCAACTTTATAGAAATGCAAAAAGATACTTATCATTTCAGTCATTCTTCTGCGGCCATGCTGGGACACCATCTTCAATTGCAGTCGAATGTATCGACTTAGTACTTAGTATGTATATATATATATATATATATATATATATAATATATATATATATATATATACACATATATATACAGTTGGGGCCAAAATGTTCAGAACGGCATTTTTTTCGCCAGAAAAATAGGTATAAGTTTTTATCAAAGTTGTTTTATATTCTATAATTTTCACAGACAATAAATACAATATTAGTTGTTATTGTGTGAGATGTTGGTGTAATTTGAGAGGATAATACAAAAGTTATGGATGATTTAGTGATTTACTGCAAAACCCATGGCGACCAAAATGATCAGAACGGTTTCTTTTACTCCGTGTTTTAGTATTTTTAACCGGCGAACTGTAATGTTTTGAATTTGTTTACGTGATGGTTCGTTTACTAAACATTAGTAAGAATATCTGCAGTGTACTTTGTTAATATAATGCCACTTACTCCGTTACCAATTCGTCAGCAGATTATTAAGCTTCGAAAGAAGGATAATTTAAGTATTGGGTCTATTGCAAAGATTGTTAACAAGTCAAAAAGTGTTGTTCACGGTATTCTTAAGGTCTTCGATGATTGTGGTTCGTGTGAAGCAAGAAAGTCTACAGGTAGGCCAAGAAAAACGATCAAGGGAGAAGATCGTGCTATGGTAAAGCTGGTTAAAAAGGACAGATTTAAAACTGCTGCTGCTGTTTCTTGGGAAATGAGCATTGTACTGAAGAAAACGTTATCTCGAAAAACTGTGTCTCATCGTGTAGTTGAACATAACCTACAAGCAAGATCACCTGCAGTGAAGCCACTGATCCGATCCAAAAATAAAAACTGTCGTCTTACCTATGCAACCGAACATGTGTTGTGGTCTCAAGAAAAATGGCAAACGGTGCATTTCAGTGATGAATCTATGTTTATGTTATTTGGCTCAGATGAAAAGTAGGTGAAAAATTGTCGCCTAAATGCCTTAAGACTAGTGTTAAATTCGGTGTTGGAAGCGTCATGGTTTGTGGGATGATATCTGGAGATGGTGTGGGCTCTTTGGTGCGATTACACGGAAAAGTAAATTCAGAAGTCTATGTACAACTTGTAAAAGATCATGTCTTGCCTGTGCTGAGAAATTCAACTAAGCGACCACCCATTTTCATGCAGGGCAATGCCCCATGTCACAAGGCTAAGGTGGTCATGAACTTCCTCAAGGCTGAAAAGGTTATTATTATGGATTGGCCTGCTAAAAGCCCAGATCGCAATCCTATTGAAAATGTGTGGAATATTCTAGGAGAACGTTCGAAAGCCAGGAATCCTAAAACAACCGAGCAATTATGGAATGTCCTTCAGGAAGAATGGAATAAGATCACCTAGCAAGAAATTGAAAATTTAATTTCCTCATGCAGTCAAAGATGTCAAAGTGTGATTGAAGCTAAAGGGCTTCACACTAAATATTAAATAATTCCAGTATTCTCTGTTATTTTTTATTATTTTGTTATTTTTTCAATCGTTCTGGTCCTTTTGGCCGTCATGGGTCTTGCAGTAAATCACTAAATCATCCATAACTTTTGTATTATCCTCTCAAATTACGCCAAATCCTCAGACAATAACACTTAATATCGTATTTATTGTCTGTGAAAATTATAGAACACAAAACAACTTTGATAAAAACTTATCTGGCGAAACAATGCCGTTCTGAACATTTTGGCCGCAACTGTATATATTGTGTCTATGGAGAGCCATCATGCCAATATAATTAGCAAACACAATATGATTAAATATTTCACACAACGAAAGAGTTTTAGCGATGAATATTTCAGATATTTCATAAATACGTGGAATTGAACCATTGTTTCAACATACGAATTCACACAAATTGTCTTGCAAACGAGATATATAAACGAAGTATATATATATATATATATATATAAATTAGAGGAAATAGATAAGGTTCTCTGGCTGATATTTCTAAATTTCGGTATGTGGTAAAGCAAATCTTTGTTGTACCCTAATGATACAATATTACTTAAGTTTACCGAGAAATGGTCCCTTTTCATGCCAAATTCTACTTGGTGAAACTATTGATTACTAGTTAATTACTTGATTTTACCTTTTGTTACTATATATATATAATATATATATATATATATATATATTATATATATATATATATATATATAATATATAGTATAGGGGTTTAGTTAACAGGTGATGTAAACGACTAGGTACGCTGGGTAAGTGGTGTAACAGATTACCAGGGTTCCAACCTCATCGCCGAGACGAGGGTTATAGAACCATTGTAGATTTACGATATAGCGGGTATATATTTTGAAGACAGATGCCTCTTTAAAATGTGGAGCTTTCACCAAGTGGGAAAGCGTAAGCTAAAAAGAAACGGGTGCAAACGCTTCAGAAGTAGAGGAGCTGAAAGACCAAGGCCATCTATATGTCATATTGTTTTATATTCAACGCGCCAGGTTGTTATCAAAGACCATTGCTTAATACACACGCGCACATATATATATATATATATATATATATATATATATATATATTATATATATATATATAGTTATGGTATATACTTTTAAGAATATCTCAACTACCTTCTGATTACACCTTGTGTTATCATTAGTAGTATCATACGTATTTCCATGTTTGACTTTGGGCATTTGTCAGGTGTGAATAGATAGTTGAAAAAATTTGGTGTCAGCAAGAAGGATTACGTTTGGACATTTATTTTCTAATCACTACAATTGTTCCACGCAACATAGTTTTCCAGGCGTGCAGGTACTTGATTATGCAACTGGTCCCCTGCATTATGGGATCTACTTCTGTTTTCTCAGGCGATATATAAATATTGTTTCCGTAATTTCACATTCCCTGCTTCAAGAACATCCTGTCTCTCTGTCGAGGCCTAAATTTAGCAGACGAGGTAAATACGTGAACAACGTAAATGGAAAACAGGACAAGTAAACACAGAGAAAGGACCCATCACCAGTTGTCGGTGTTCTATCTACTCCTCATTTCTAGCATTCAACGACGGTGTCCAGGAGATCAAAGATGGTAGGTGAAGCTATGTAAGTGCTACGGAAAGCACGTAGTTAGACTCCCGGTTCGATAATAATATGAGTGAGGATTTTAATGCGGGTCTTGCGTGAGTTTGTATATGTTAAATAAAGTGAGACAACAAAGCTAAGTCTGTGTAGACTTTGTAGCATTTTATATCTTCATTTTATATTTTTATAATTGTACTTTATAATCTCTGACGAGGCCTTGAGATATATATATATGTATAAGTAACTCATTTTTAACTGCATATTACCTCAATGCATCTGACTAATATGGGCATAATGAGATACTCTTATCTACAGGCTGAAACAGCTGTAAGATCCATTTTATATGTATTATTCTTATGGTATTATCTTACTTATTGATGTATATTGTTTTATTCTATCTTATTCTGTTGGATTTGGATGTTCCTATTTAATCTAAGTAATTAGTTAATAAATTATATGAATTGGTATTATCTGGAATTGGATGATTGAAAGAAATCTATTCCTCCATTTTCTTATTTTGTATATATATATACGACGATCTTGTTTTAGTAACCATCGACCAAATCCATTCACGTGGCCTTGGTCTGTCCGAGGCTGTAGTAGAAGACACCTGCCCAAGTTGCCCTGCAGTGGGACTGAACACCAAAGCATGGGTTTCGAAGCCAGCTTCTTATCACTCAGCCAAAGCTGTGCCTAACTTGAATAGCAAGTGTTTCGATACGTGTTTGTGTGCTGAAATTAAAGCTATTTCTGCGCGGAAGACATAATTTAGTCAGGCAGAAGCGCATACAGGACGTCAAATTCCCTGAGAAGTTTATTTGTAGATTGAAACCGACGAAAAGTTTTGCCTCAAACGAATTTGTTGCAATCGCTGAATGGAAATAATTTAATAATTTATGTGCAACATTATAAGAATTACTGCAGTTATCAACTCCCAAATGCAACACAGAAAAGTTCCCGGAACGAAAGTGGTGTTGCCTTAGTGTCTAACATTTTAAAATAACAGATTAGTTTCAATCGTCCAGTGATTTTTCTGGAAATATCTGGTAATAGACATTGTAATTCAGAGACTATATATATTTAAAACACGTACGCATGCGTATAAAGACAAATGTATTTGCAAACCACAAAGTCACAAATTGAATACTCACAGTCTATTATTAATATTATTATTATTATCATTATTACTACTACTACTACTACTACTACTACTACTGATACTACTACTACTACTACTACTACTAAAAATAATACTAGTAGTAGTAGTAGTAGTAGTTGTTGTAGTAGTAGTAGTAGTAGTAGTAGTATAGTAGTAGTAGTAGTAGTAGTAGTAGTAGTAGTACCAGCAGCAGCAGCAGCATTATTATTACTACTACTAAAACTGCCGTCATTATAATCATCATCATCATCATAGTCATCATCTTCATCTTAATCCTCGTCATTATTCGGTTTGTAACAGCGAATTTATAGTGTTTATTTTAAAGTATACTTGCACGAATCTTCTAAAAATTCCATTTTATACATTTTTGTATTATCTTCAAACGCGTTTGCCCAGAGTGTCTTACACATTCTCGGAAAGTTTCAGAAAGGGAGAGAGAGGGGGGAGAGGGTGAGAAATGGTGAGGATATGAGAAAGGGAAAGGAAAAGTGAGCAGGATACTATATGAGAAAACTGTAGAAAGAACGTAGAAGCGATAGTCAGAGAATGGGAAAGACACGCAAAGAGATAGTCACAGGGACAGAGAGAGAGAGAGAGAGAGAGAGAGAGTGTGAGAGAGAGAAAAAAGACAAATCGTCATAGGTAATGCGAGACACATAGATATATATATACATGGCAAGAAGGAAAACGTGAATATCGTCAGTGGTTTGTTTACAAGCGAAGATAATTTTAATACAACTTGGGATTTCAATGTTTTAAAATCTTCGTAGAAATCCCAGCAGCAATGAAGGAAATATTACGTAACGATTGTCACATGGAAGGCGCATATTGACCGTTCAGAAATATTCAAAGACTGTTAACTTCATTTAACATTTAATGTTTGTAATACAGTGTCAAAATTTCCGGCGCTTCAGACCTCGTCATTAGTGGCGGCGTTTTTGCACTGCTTCTAAGCTATAGGTTTACAGGGGTTGTTCGGTCGAAATTAGACAGTTTGCATAAAAGGAAAAAATATACAGAATTCTATTCAAAGAATAAAGTATTTTAGAAAATCAAAGCATATCAAGTAGACTTTTGTCGACAGATATCAGGTAACGCAAAGCAGTCGCCTCAGCTTCCACCACGAACCAAAGAAGGCCCTGGAACCTGGAACATGCGTTCCTCGGTGTATTTTGTGGGAGGAGTTTTGCACCCATCCTTAGTTTTGGTCACCAGCTCGGCCTTGGTGTTGCAGACAGGGGAGTTTGTGTCTTTCTCAAGCACACCCCACACATAGTAATCCGTGAGGCTACAATCACGAGTTTTAGGCGGCTAGAATTTGGGGCTGGCGACGTCATAGAAATTCTTCAGCAAGTACTTCTGACTCTTTTCTGCTGTCAAACAGTTGAACTTCCAGCAGCAACTTTCTCCAGGATGAGATTAACCACTGTCTCCAGCAGCTTCACATAGCCTTCCTACTTGAGCCTAAGGGTTTGTTCAAAGATATGGGGATGAATCCAAGCATACGAACGCATAATTTCTAGTGTGTCCATCTCTGCAGCTGTCCATGTCATGTCTTATAGCCTTCAAATTGTTCACAGTATATTCAGAAGCAATCTAGATTTCGGCATTCTGATGGCCGGCGCGAATCCTCATAAAACAGGTAATTTTTCTCCAATATTCAGAGGACTTCCAGTCCTCCATGTCAACTAACGTTTCTCTTAACAACAGCTTCAATATTCATGCTTCTCATAACCATGGACTGTTCACCAACACATGAAGCACTTCCAGAAAAAATGCGACAAATATCGTCAAGTTTAACCCGAAACTTGTATATAATGATATATACAGTTCCTAAAATTCTGCCATCTTTTCTTAGTCTTTTAGTAGTAGTAGTAGTAGTAGTAGTAGTAGTAGTAGTAGTAGTAGTAGTAGTAGTAGTAGTAGAAATGACAGATATCTCATTTCATCTTCTTCTTCCTATTATTATTATTGCTACTATTATTATTATTATTATAATTATTATTATTATTATTTTCTCTTTATCGCAGGTTTCCTGGAGCTCTTGGAGCCTTGACTGCGTAGCGGACTTGCTATTTACAGCCTACGGTACCATGCTATCCGCTCTTTTCAGCTAATTGTTTCCTGATTATTCTGGCCTTGCAAAGGAGGCAAAACTTTTATAACATTTCCATTGGCACACTATTCCGATTTCCTTTATATTCCCCTTGATGTTTTCTGGTACTGTTCCCAGGCACCCAACAATATTTGGCATTCTATTCGCCTTCTGCATTTTCCATAGCCGGGCTATCAATTTATAGGGTTGCATTTATTTCTCTCTCTTCGCCTTTCTGTTTGATCATTCGTGGGTCAAAAGGCCACGCAACATCAACTATATAGAATAAGCTGTGCACCACTAGGTCCAGTCTGTTATGCTCTAGCAACTGATCTGTTTTGATTGGTAAACCACTCTCCGCGGTTTGTGCTCATACCACGTCTTGCCACCCACTAACCCCAACTTTTCGCAGTTTCTAATGAAGAACATTCGCTACCTGATCGTGTTACCACAACTTGTAATGGTTTCGGGCAAGTCTAAGGTATTTGTTCGTGATATGAACCATGGTTTCATCCAATCTATTGCAGACACAGCACAGCAGGGATGCTCCAGTTAGGTGGACAAAGCTTTGTCCTGTACAGAGCTATTATTATTATTATTATTATTATTATTATTGTTGTTGTTGCTATTATTATTATTATCATTATCATTATTATTATTATTATTTTATTATTATTATTATTATTATTATTTTATTATTATTATTATTATTATTATTATTATTATTATTATTATTATTTATTATCATCATCATCATCATCATCATCATTATTATTATCATCATTATTGTCATCATCATCATCATCAACAGTAGCAGCGGTACCAATCTACTGGCTACTGTTCGCCGCCAGAAAATAAAGTTCCCACCCATATTATATGTCAGAAATCGTGTGTATGTCATTGGCCATGATAAAGTAGATGTATCAAATAGAGAGAACTGTAGAAAATTGTTTTTGTTTTTGTTTATTCTTTTTCTTTTGTATCATTGTATGTAAGTCCGTTTCGGAAATTTCATACGGAAATGACCCAAAGTTTAATTTCATCTCTCAGGCCATATTGGTTACATTTAACAACTACTTGTGTATCAAGTCTATATTGGACATAGTGCTTTCATCTAAGATTGTATGGGATATTTTTAAATACTACTTAAGGAAAGTTAGATTGAATGCATAATCTATTAATGACAGTTTTGCCACATTTTAATAATACCATCTTTTGCGGCAGAAATAATTTATAACAGCGAATAATATATAACCAGTTATCAACACAAAGTCACTTTTCAAAGAATCGCTTTCAAACAATGTCACGAAATTCTGTATTTATATATATTACAGATGAATAATATGTCTGCGTTGACAGCCAACGTTGTTGAGTGACGTGATATGAAGAAAGGTTTATTCCATTTACTTAGCTATTGAATAATTTTTACATTTAAAATATCTTTTTCACGATACAGTCATATGAATAGGTTATTCAAAAAGTCTGCGATAAAAGCGATCAAATGACGCTTTCCGATCGTCGAAATACAGTAATAAATCTTAATTGGTGAAACTTATGCTATACTTCTGAGAATTTGCCAACGCATAACTAACAGAAGTGTTTGCGCAGAAAGTAAATTGTCTATAATGCTTTTACATTATGAAAATCTGAAAAGTATGAAATAATCTAGTTGTATACATTTCCTTCCTCAAGGTAAAGTGTGAATCTATTTTGTAGACTATACAGAGTTGCACCGTCTACTAGAAATAGCAGTTTGCCGTCTTTAGAAAGACATTAAATTATGCAGTTATAGATATAGGATATAAACGACAAGATCATTATTGCTGGAACACAGTTCTTTATGAGTAAACTATTTGTGAAATGACTCGGGGTTAAGCAGCAACATTTAATAGAGAATAAATAACAAAACTGGTATTGCACGGTACAACATGATTCCATTTTGAGTTCAATTAATCAAGTGGTGAAATAACTCATATTTAATGGTGGACTCGAAATGGAAAAACTATAAATAATAGCGTGTAAACATTGGATTAAAAAAGACTTTGGACTGAAGAATTTGAATTCGTTTTGTGTTCTATCTAAAGGTATTTTAACCCAACATTTGGACGTCATTATATATATACCAATTCTAAGGTGATGCGTTGGTAGAATATTTAACATTTTCAAACAAAATGCTTAGCGGCATTTCGTTTGTCTTTTCGTTCTGAGTTCATATTCCACCGACGTAGATTTTATCATTCATCTTCTCGGGGTCGATAAATTAAGCACCAGTTGCGCACTGGGGCTGATGTAATCGATTTACCCTCTCCGCAAAAATCAGCCCTTGTACCAATAAAAGAAAGGATTATTTATAGCATTTCCACTTCGTTCGAGTTCGACTATTAAAAAAGAATTATTTCCTGTCCCCTCAAACTTTCTAAATTCTTAAGATGCCAACCGTCTATTAATTCCTTCTTTTATTTTTTTCAGCCAGGGTCAATCAAATATATTCCAGTCAGGTACTGAGGTCATTTAAATCGATTACCTTATTATTTGAAGATAACGAAAATTTGGTGTCTGTGTGGCAATGGTTTAAATCAAGTTTTAATACGAACCCTTTACAATTTAACGTTGAAGCACCACCGAAGAGGGTTTTATACTTTCATATTAAGTCGATAAGTGCTATTAATACACTGGCGCCTTCACAGAAATTGGCCAGCTTCTTAGTGAAAAGAAATCGTTATTAGGTTCACATAGACACAAGCTCAATAGACAAGCAATAACAATAGCCGTTAGTACAACTTTTAAGTTTGTAGAAAATAGATGAGTCACTACCATCCAATCACCTTGGTATTCTACTGCTCTCACACTACACTTCACTTACTCTGCAACAAAAATACTTACATACAAATAAATACCACGAATATATTATTACTTCATTACTTTCTAAACTTACATAAAATAGCCAAGGAAAGTCTTGTCGAGGTAGCAGGCAATATAATTTAATACATGGGCAGAAAAAAGTCAATCTGCTAACACAAGTTACTGAAATACGAATTATTTTGGTTATAAATGAAAGCCGAGATCAATGCCATTCCTTCGGTTT